>NC_143028.1:80117500-80267500 GCF_057628025.1 Oncorhynchus mykiss
CAGGGCAGAAATTTGAACTGACTTGTTTGAAAGGTGGCATCCTATGAATCATCCGTGCACCCGTGCTTTATTGTCTGTCCCCCCAGAATCACCCGTGGTTTATTGTCTGTCCCCCCAGAATCACCCATGGTTTATTGTCTGTCCCCTCAGAATCACCCACGGTTTATTGTCTGCCTCCCAGAATCACCCATGGTTTATTGTCTGTCCCCCCCAGAATCACCCGTGGTTTGTCTGTCCCCACATAATCACCTGTGGTTTATTGTCTGTCCCCCAGAATCACCCGTGCTTTATTGTCTGTCCCCCCAGAATCACCCGTACTTTATTGTCTGTTCCCCCAGAATCACCTGTGGTTTATTGTCTGTCCCCCCAGAATCACCCGTGGTTTATTGTCTGTCCCCTCAGAATCACCCACAGTGTATTGTCTGCCTCCCAGAATCACCCATGGTTTATTGTCTGTCCCCCCCAGAATCACCCGTGGTTTGTCTGTCCCCACATAATCACCCGTGGTTTATTGTCTGTCCCCACATAATCACCCGTGGTTTGTCTGTCCCCACATAATCACCCATGGTTTATTGTCTGTCCCCCCCAGAATCACCCGTGGTTTATTGTCTGTCCCCCAGAATCACCCGTGCCTACCGGGTCCCCGGTGGGTTCCATGCCCGTTTCCGCGCTGTGTCTCGGACGTATGTCTACCGGCTAGCCACGGGCGTCACTCATCACTCCTGCATGCCACTGACCGATGCTAACCTCTGCTGGGGGTTACGCCACATGTGAGTTACCCTAGCAATCGTGTGTGTGTGTGTGTGTGTGTGTGTGTGTGTGCATGCGCGCACTGCATGTCTCAGTATGTAAACCACATGTAGGGGGGAGACCGCAAAGCAATTCCTTACAGAGCAGCTCAGGAATCACACTCACTCACACTAAGACAATAGAGTTTGCAATACGTGAATAATGAAGGCAAATAACACACGAAGTGTAGAGAATCAGCAAATTAAGGCGTGGAGATATCTGACCCAGTCAGACACATGAAGTGGAGATATCTGACCCAGTCAGACACATGAAGTGGAGATATCTGACCCAGACAGACACATGAAGTGGAGATATCTGACCCAGTCAGACACATGAAGTGGAGATATCTGACCCAGACAGACACATGAAGTGGAGATATCTGACCCAGACAGAGACATGAAGTGGAGATATCTGACCCAGTCAGACACATGAAGTGGAGATATCTGACCCAGTCAGACACATGAAGTGGAGATATCTGACCCAGACAGAGATATGAAGTGGAGCTATCTGACCCAGTCAGACACATGAAGTGGATATATCTGACCCAGACAGATATATGAAGTGGAGATATCTGACCCAGACAGAGATATGAAGTGGAGATATCTGACCCAGTCAGACACATGAAGTGGAGATATCTGACCCAGTCAGACACATGAAGTGGAGATATCTGACCCAGACAGAGACATGAAGTGGATATATCTGACCCAGACAGACACATGAAGTGGAGATATCTGACCCAGACAGACACATGAAGTGGAGATATCTGACCCAGACAGACACATGAAGTGGAGATATCTGAACTGACGCAGACAGACAGACAAAAGTCAGGATCAGAGAGAGGGCGAGCAAGAGAAAGAGGGAGGCGACAGAGAGGTGCAAGACAGAGAGAGATAGAGAGAAGGTGAGATGGGAGGGAGGGGGGAAGGGAGAGAGAGAGAGAGAGAGAGAGAGAGAAGGGGAAAGAGAGAGACCTAGAAAGGGAGAGATAGTGAGATAGAAAGGGAGAGAGGGAGAGAGAGAGGGGGAGAGAGAGAGGGAGGGAGAGGGAGGGAGAGAGCAATAAGGGGAGAGAGAGAGCAATAAGGGGATAGAGAGAGGGGGAGAGGGAGAGAGAGGATAACAAAAGAGATGTTAGAGAATGGAGTGGTTTATGTAACAGGGAATGAGGAAAGTTGTAGCGTGAAATGTTTCATCTCAAGAGTGTTTTTTTTCGCTCCTCGCCTACCACTACTCCCCTCGTCCTCCTCCCCTCCTCGTCCTCTGCTCTTCCTCCCCCTTCGTTTCCTCCTCCCCCCCTCCTCTCCTCCACCCTCCCCTCTTCTTCTCCTCTCCTCCCCTTTTCCTCTCTTCACTTTTTTGGGAAAGTAGGCCAAAATAAGCTGCAGGCTTATACAGATGCAGAACAACACCCACGCATGTATGCTTCTCTCTCCCTCTGTCTCTCTCTCTCTCCCTCTTTCTCTCTCTCCCTCTCTCTCCCTCTCTCCCTCTCTCCCTCTCTCCCTCTCGCTCTCTCTCTCTCTCTCTGTCTTTCTCTCCCTCTCGCTCTCGCTCTCTCTCTCTATCTGTCTCTCCCTCTGTTGCTCTCCCTCCCGCTATTCCCCCGTCCCTGTCTCTTACATTTTCACTCTCCAATTCTCTCTTGTTTTCTTTCCCTCAGCCTCTATCCATCCCTCCTTTCATCTCTCTCTCTTATTCACTCCCTCCTCCTCTCTCCCTCTCTCCCTCCCTCCCATCCATAAGGATCCCTGGTATTCAGCAGAACAGTGAGGGAACACTACAGGGCTGCGCCTGAAAATAAACACACAAAAAAAACATCTTAGTTGACCACGAGGCCTCTGTTCTTTTGACCAATTTATTGTGTTATTATTGTGTTATTGTGTATATGTGTTTTAATCAAATCAACTATATGCACTGAGCTTGTCTGATGCTTTAAGCGAACTGTTTGATGAAATAATTAAGACTCACAAATGACTAGAGGGAGACCAACCAGCAATTTATTATATAGTTCGGGCCTGGTGACTGTGACTAGCAGCCGTCGTCGCTCTCTCCTCCCGGCCGCAGCGACCACCACAGAACATCAACAGTGTGTTGCTGAAGCTGCAACATTAATTACAGCCATTTCTGACTGAAAAGTTCTGTTACCCGAAATCCCTAATTTGTCTAGGAAAAACATTCCCTTAACCCTGGCTCTCTTTACGTGACACGTGTATGCAGCGTATGCACATCTTGGTAAGAATAGGTCTTTGATTATTACTAGAGGTACGTTGGTTATGTAATTATTTCTCCAGAATGCCCTGTTATTCCAGAGAACGATTAGTTTTTTTTCTCCCAAATTGCCCCCCTGTAATTATTATTGTAATATTATTTAAATAAATGGACAGTTGTTTATTCTAGGCGTGAAGACATGTCCAGGTGACAGGGACACGCTGATAACTTGATTCCCGTGTTTCTAAACCATTCCCGAACCATATTCCCTATAGTGTCAGCATAATATTTGAATTGAGGAAGTGTGATCCTAATCATTAGGGTATTTCAGTGATCGGTAGTACGCCCTAAATGCAGCGCCGGCTTTCAGATGGGAGCTAAACAGTGCGAGTGCACTTGACATGCATTTTTAAAGGGCTACGGATGAGAAAGTGAACTTATCATTTCCAAACCTTTAGGTTAGTTGTATGCTGCTGCGTTGCCATCTATTAACACCAAGGGTTGCATTAAAGAGGCTCAATATTTTTGTACTGATGCATTTGCCAATATTCAGTTCATATATATATATATATATATATATATATATATGCACAAAACATATAAACGAAAGCCTTCACTGGGAAAGTTGATGAGCTACATGTAGGTATTTCGTATATAGTTTATACACAGCGCTTTGTTTCGGTTTCTCCGATCCGTTGTTGTGTTTTCTTGCTCAAACCGCGAGCAACACCTGTCAAACTGTCAGACACTTCTCTCAAAACACAGGGATGTCGATTCGCACGGAACTAGTATTATCAGAGGATCTTGGGAGTTTGCCAACAAAACCAAAAAAAAACAGTAGGTTATTCTGTCTGGAATATTCTCCTGCCATGTAAAAATGATTGACATAGCAGATTCGGACGGGACTAAAACTTGTTTTGTGTATATAATTACATTACCAGACCTCCCCCAGTAAAACTAATCCTGTCCGTAGTGGGCACAATAGGGCCCATAGCATAATCATAATCACATCAATAAATTGGTTCCAGCAAACTCTGAACACTGTAACACATGGGACAGCTAAATGGGATGCTGAGGACTTGACAAATAACTCGAAACAGGGGAATGTTTACTGAGGTAGTCAGATGTGTGGAATAAATGTGACTAGTTGTGGAAAATACTGGAGATCAAGAGAAGATAAGATAAGGAACAAACACAATACCCCATAATGACATCACAATACCCCATAATGACATCACAATACCCCATAATGACATCACAATACCCAGGTGCTGTATAGATTACAAAATCATTTTTTCTGACTGTTTGGAACAATGTTAACAACACAAAATAAATTATAAGCGTACCAGAGAGTCTGTTGTAACAATTGTAGTTTTTATATTTGCTAAGCTTTTATTACAGCAAAGACTAAAAACAGTCGCATTCATTCGCAATTTCCCGAAATGGAACCGTTTATTTCATGTTTATGCTAATTATTCAAGTTTTTATTTGATTTTTAAAGGAAAATGCTTGATTGTATTTCAAATCATAAATGATCATAAATGCTGTGTGAAGACTTGACCAACTAAATAATTGATTGGAAACACTGTCACCACTGATAAATCCACCATAATTGAACATTTCAATAAGCATTTTTCTACTGCTGGCCATGCTTTCCACCTGGCTACTCCTACCCCTGTCAACAGCACTGCACCCCCAACAGCAACTCGCCCAAGCCTTCCCCATTTCTCCTTCTCCCAAATCCATTCAGCTGATGTTCTGAAAGAGCTGCAAAATCTGGACCCCTACAAATCAGCCGGGCTAGACAATCTGGACCCTTTCTTTCTAAAATTATCTGCCGAAATTGTTGCCACCCCTATTACTAGCCTGTTCAACCTCTCTTTTGTGTCGTCTGAGATTCCCAAAGATTGGAAAGCAGCTGCGGTCATCCCCCTCTTCAAAGGGGGGGACACTCTTGACCCATACTGCTACAGACCTATATCTATCCTACCATGCCTTTCTAAGGTCTTCGAAAGCCAAGTCAACAAACAGATTACCGACCATTTCGAATCTCACCATACCTTCTCTGCTATGCAATCTGGTTTCAGAGCTGGTCATGGGTGCACCTCAGCCACGCTCAAGGTCCTAAATGATATCTTAACCGCCATCGATAAGAAACATTACTGTGCAGCCGTATTCATTGATCTGGCCAAGGCTTTCGACTCTGTCAATCACCACATCCTCATCGGCAGACTCAACAGCCTTGATTTCTCAAATGATTGCCTCGCCTGGTTCACCAACTACTTATCTGATAGAGTTCAGTGTGTCAAATCGGAGGGTCTGTTGTCCGGACCTCTGGCAGTCTCTATGGGGGTGCCATAGGGTTCAATTCTTGGACCGACTCTCTTCTCTGTATACATCAATGAGGTCGCTCTTGCTGCTGGTGAGTCTCTGATCCACCTCTACGCAGACGACACCATTCTGTATACTTCCGGCCCTTCTTTGGACACTGTGT
Source organism: Oncorhynchus mykiss (assembly GCF_057628025.1). Taxonomy (NCBI): domain Eukaryota; kingdom Metazoa; phylum Chordata; class Actinopteri; order Salmoniformes; family Salmonidae; genus Oncorhynchus; species Oncorhynchus mykiss. The sequence continues at coordinate 80,122,992 of NC_143028.1, forward strand.
TAACAACCCTCCAGGCAAGCTTCAATGCCATACAACTCTCCTTCCGTGGCCTCCAATTGCTCTTAAATACAAGTAAAACTAAATGCATGCTCTTCAACCGATCGCTACCTGCACCTACCCGCCTGTCCAACATCACTACTCTGGACGGCTCTGACTTAGAATACGTGGACAACTACAAATACTTAGGTGTCTGGCTAGACTGTAAACTCTCCTTCCAGACCCATATCAAACATCTCCAATCCAAAGTTAAATCTAGAATTGGCTTCCTATTTCGCAACAAAGCATCCTTCACTCATGCTGCCAAACATACCCTTGTAAAACTGACCATCCTACCAATCCTCGACTTTGGCGATGTCATTTACAAAATAGCCTCCAATACCCTACTCAACAAATTGGATGCAGTCTATCACAGTGCAATCCGTTTTGTCACCAAAGCCCCATCTACTACCCACCATTGCGACCTGTACGCTCTCGTTGGCTGGCCCTCGCTTCATACTCGTCGCCAAACCCACTGGCTCCATGTCATCTACAAGACCCTGCTAGGTAAAGTCCCCCCTTATCTCAGCTCGCTGGTCACCATTGCATATCCCACCTGTAGCACACGCTCCAGCAGGTATATCTCTCTAGTCACCCCTTAAACCAATTCTTTCTTTGGCCGCCTCTCCTTCCAGTTCTCTGCTGCCAATGACTGGAACGAACTACAAAAATCTCTGAAACTGGAAACACTTATCTCCCTCACTAGCTTTAAGCACCAACTGTCAGAGCAGCTCACAGATTACTGCACCTGTACATAGCCCACCTATAATTTAGCCCTAACAACTACCTCTTTCCCAACTGTATTTAATTTATTTATTTATTTTGCTCCTTTGCACCCCATTATTTTTATTTCTACTTTGCACATTCTTCCATTGCAAAACTACCATTCCAGTGTTTTACTTGCTATATTGTATTTACCTTGCCACCATGGCCTTTTTTTGCCTTTACCTCCCTTCTCACCTCATTTGCTCACATCGTATATAGACTTGTTTATACTGTATTATTGACTGTATGTTTGTTTTACTCCATGTGTAACTCTGTGTCGTTGTATCTGTCGAACTGCTTTGCTTTATCTTGGCCAGGTCGCAATTGTAAATGAGAACTTGTTCTCAACTTGCCTACCTGGTTAAATAAAGGTAAAATAAAATAAATAAATAAAAAATTGATTGATACAGTAGCCTACATAAGTATTGAAATACATTGCATTTGTAAGTATTCAGACCCTTTGACTTTTTCCATATTTTGTACCAGTGTGCCTTATTCTAAAATGGATTAGATTTTTAGTTTTTTTTATCTTATCAATGTACACACAATACCCCATAATGACATCACAATACCCCATAATGACATCACAATACCCCATAATGACATCACAATACCCCATAATGACAAAGTGAAACAGATTTATAAAGAAATAAAAAACTGAAATACCTTATTTACATAAGTATTCAGACCTTTGCTATGAGACTTTAAATTGAGCTCAGGTGCGTCCTGTTTCCATTGATCATCCTTGAGATGTTTCTACAACTTGATTGGAGTCCACCTTTGGTAAATTCAAATGATTGGACATGATTTGGAAAGTCACACACCTGTCTATATAAAGGTCCCACAGTTGACAGTGCATGTCAGAGCAAAACCCAAGCCATGAGGTCAAAGGAATTGTCCGTAGAGCTCCGAGACAGAATTGTGTCGAGGCACCGATCTGGGGAAGGGTACCAAAACATTTCTGCTGCATTGAAGGCTCCCAAGAACACAGTGGCCTCCATCATTCTTAAATGTAAGAAGACTCTTCCTAGAGGTGGCAGCCACCTGGCCAAACTGATTAATCTGGGGAGAAAGGCCTTGGTCCGGGAGGTGACCAAGAACCCGATGGTCATTCTGACAAAGCTCCAGAGTTCCTCTGTGGAGATGGGAAAACTTTCCAGATGGACAACCATCTCTGCAGCACTGGGAGACTAGTCAGGATCGAGGCAAAGATGAACGGAGAAAAGTACAGAGAGATCCTTAATGAAAACCTGCTCCAGAGCGCTCAGGACCTCAGACGGGGGCGAAGGTTCACCTTCCAACTGGACAACAACCCTAAGTACACAGCTTCTGGACAAGTCTCTGAATTTCCTTGAGTGGCCCAACCATCTAATTTCTCTGGAGAGACCTGAAAATAGCTGTGCAGTGATGCTCCCCATCCAACCTGACAGAGCTTGAGAGGATCTGCAGAAAAGATTGGGAGAAACTCCGCAAATACAGGTGTGCCAAGCTTGTAGCATCATACTGATGAAGACTCAAGGCTGTAATTGCTGCCAAAGGTGCTTCAACAAAGTACTGAGTAAAGGGTCTGAATACTTTTTAAAAATTTGTATTAATTAGCAAAACATTTTACTTTGTCATTATGGGTAAAAACAACAATTGAATACATTTTAGAATAAGGCTGTAACCTAACAAAATGTGGACAAAGTCAAGGGGTCTGAATACTTTCCGAAGGCACTGTGCCTAAGTAAGTTACGGTATTAAGACTGAACAGGATGCGCTCTTAGACCTACAGCTCCATGGTGGTTATACTTCAGATGGCATTGAGGAGTACACCACATCAGTCACTGGCTTTATCAATAAGTGCATTGAGGACCTTTGTCCCCACAGTGACTATACGTACATACCCCAACCAGAAGCCATGGATTACAGGCAACATTCGCACTGAGCTAAAGGGTAGAGCTGCCTCTTTCAAGGAGCGGGACTCTAACACGGAAGCTTATAAGAAATCCCGCTATGCCCCCTGACGAACCATCAAACAGGCAAAGCAGGACTAAGATCGAATTGTACTACACTGGCTCTGATGCTCGTCGGATGTGGCAGGGCTTGCAAAACTATTACAGACTACAAAGGGAAGCAAAGCCACGAGATGCCCAGTGACACGAGCCTACCAGACGAGCAAAATAGCTTCTATGCTCGCTTCGAGGCAAGCAACACTGAGACATGCATGAGAGCATCAGCTGTTCGGGATGACTCTGGGATCACGCTCTTCGCAGCCGATGTGAATAAGTCCTTTAAACAGGTCAACATTCAAGGCCGCTGGGCCAGACGGATTACCAGGACGTGTACTCCGAGCATGCGCTGACCAATGGGCAAGTGTCTTCACTGACATTTTCAGCTTTTCCCTGTCCGAGTCTGTAATACCAACATGTTTCAAGCAGACCATCATAGTGCCTGTGCCCAAGAACACTAAGGTAACCTGCCTAAATGACTACCGACCCGTAGCACTCACGTCTGTAGCCATGAAGTGCTTTGAAAGGCTGGTCATGGCTCACATCAACACCATAATCCCAGAAATCCTAGACCCACTTCAATTTGCAAACTGCACCAACAGATCCACAGATGATGCAATCTCTATTGCACTCCACACTGCCCTTTCACACCTAGACAAAAGGAACACCTATGTGAGAATGCTATTCATTGACTACAGCTCAGCGTTCAACACCATAGTGCCCTCAAAGCTCATCACTACGCTGGGACTAAACACCTTCCTCTGCAATTGGATCCTGGACTTCCTGACGTGCCGCACCCAGGTGGTAAGGGTAGGTAACAACACATCCGCCACGCTGATCCTCAACACTGGGGCCCCTCAGGGGTGCGTGCTCAGTCCCCTCCTGTACACCCTGTTCACTCATGACTGTGCGGCCAGGCACGACTCCAACACCATCATTATCATTAAGTTTGCCGATGACACAACAGTGATAGGCCTGATCACCGACAATGATGAGACAGCCTATAAGGAGGAGGTCAGAGACCTGACCGTGTGGTGCTAGGACAACAACCTCTCCCTCAACGTGATCAAGACAAAGGAGATGATTGTGGACTACAGGAAAAGGAGGACCGAGCACGCCCCAATTCTCATCGACGGGGCTGTAGTGGAGCAGGTTGAGAGCTTCAAGTTCCTTGGCGTCCACATCACCAACAAACTATCATGGTCCAAACACACCAAGACAGTCGTGAAGAGGACACGACAAAACCTATTAGTATTATTTCATATTGTTTTGTTTTTTTGCTATTTGCTTCGACTAAAGACATCTCAGTCGACCAACAGCCTATCGACCAAATAATTGACCAGTGGACTAAACGAGGTCAGCCCCTAGTACAATACCAGTTCCTATGTCAAATCAAAATCAAATCAAATGTATTTATATAGCCCTTCGTACATCAGCTGATGTCTCAAAGTGCTGTACAGAAACCCAGCCTAAAACCCCCAAACAGCAAGCAATGCAGGTGTAGAAGCACGGTGGCTAGGAAAAACTCCCTAGAAAGGCCAAAACCTAGGAAGAAACCTAGAGAGGAACCAGGCTATGTGGGGTGGCCAGTCCTCTTCTGGCTGTGCCGGGTGGAGATTATAACAGAACATGGCCAAGATGTTCAAATGTTCATAAATGACCAGCATGGTCCAATAATAATAAGGCAGAACAGTTGAAACTGGAACAGCAGCACGGCCAGGTGGACTGGGGACAGCAAGGAGTCATCATGTCAGGTAGTCCTGAGGCATGGTCCTAGGGCTCAGGTCCTCCGAGAGAGAGAAAGAAAGAGAGAATTAGAGCGAGCACACTTAAATTCACACAGGACACCGAATAGGACAGGAGAAGTACTCCAGATATAACAAACTGACCCTAGCCCCCCGACACATAAACTACTTGCAGCATAAATACTGGAGGCTGAGACATGTGACCTGTTACCTTTTGCACCCCTTACAGTTGATTTGATTTGATTGAAAGTCATATCACTCTTTTGGGAGCAGCTTACCTGTCTCCCAGGTGTTTAGAACAGTCCACACATTTTACAGGAATTAACATACATATAACCCTTAACCTTTACCCTTTAACCTTTGCCTTCTCTTCCTCCTGACAGTGACCTGGATGTTGGTGCGATGCGCGACGCTGCCTCCCTGCTGGTGGGGACCCATAACTTCAGCTCCTTCAGAGCCCTGAACTCTGAGACACCGTTTAAAGACCCGGTAAAGACCCTGGAGAAGGTCGGTCTGGAACTCGGAGACGCCTTTGTACACAAACACTTCCACAGGTAACCTCTGACCTCTAACCCTAACTGTGCAGTAGCCACAGTGTGTCAGAAAGCCCTTAGTACCCAACTCCATGTTTACATTGGTGGGGATTTGGATTAGTTAAAAAACCCTCTGAATATTATTAGAATCAATCATTATTTTTTCAGATCTGATCGTTGTAGTGGCCTCTACCTAGAAGGGGAATAATCCATAGTGGAGGTTAGTGGGGAGTGTTGGAGAGAGCTTTGGGGAACTAAAATGGCTGTGGGGTTTATTCCTCTGGATGGGTTGTTCCTGTATCAAATACCGTTTTCATGGCTTAATTATTAACCCCTGGAATATGGGTTGAGAGACAGATGGTGTGTAAGAGTTTTCCTCTCTGTGAGTTAAATCCAGTCATATTTATATGTATGTGTTCATTTGTCAGGGACCATGGACAACATATCATTGCACCAGATTTCGCTAGATAGCAAATTTTCTCTCGACCCGAGCTCTGTGTACATACACTAGATGACCAAAAGTATGTGGACACCTGCTCATCGAACATCTCATTCCAAAATCGTGGACATTAATATGGAGTTGTTCCCCCCTTTGCTGCTATAACAGCCTCCACTCTTCTGGGAAGGGTTTCCACTAGATGTTGGAACATTGATGAGGGGGACTTGCTTCCATTCAGCCACAAGAGCGTTAGTGAGGTCGGGCACTGATGTTGGGGGATTAGGCCTGGCTCACAATCGGTGTTCCAATTAATTCCAAAGGTGTTCGATGGGGTTGAGGTCAGGGCTCTGATGCAGGCCAGCAATGTTCTTCCACACTGATTTCAACAAACTATTTCTGTATGTACCTCGCTTTTAACGCGGGGGAATTGTCATGCTGAAACAGGAAAGGGCCTTCTCCAAACCATTGCCACCAAGTTATAAGCACAGAATCATCTAGAATGTCATTCATTGTATGCTGTAGCGTTAAGATTTCCCTTCACTGGAACTAAGGGGCCCGAACCAGGAAAAATAGCCCCAGACCATTATTCCTCCTCCACCAAACTTTACAGTTGGCACTATGCATTCATTCGGGCAGGTAGATTCGTAGCGTTGGACTGCCAGATGGTGAAGCGTGATTCATCACCCCACAGAACGCGTTTCCACTGCTCCAGAGACCAATGGCGGCGAGCTTTACACCACTCCAGCTGACGCTTGGCATTGAGCATGGTGATCTTAGGCTTGTGTGCGACTGATCGGCCATGAAGCTCCCTGACGAACAGTTATTGTGCTGACGTTGCTTCCAGAGGCAGTTTGGAACTCGCTAGTGAGTGATGCGACAGTCGGCGGTCCTGTTCTGTAGTGAGTGATGCGACAGTCGGCGGTCCTGTTCTGTAGTGAGTGATGTAACAGTCGGCGGTCCTGTTCTGTAGTGAGTGATGCGACAGTCGGCGGCCCTGTTCTGTAGTGAGTGATGTAACAGTCGGCGGTCCTGTTCTGTAGTGAGTGATGTAACAGTCGGTGGTTCTGTAGTGAGTGATGTAACAGTCGGCGGTCCTGTTCTGTAGTGAGTGATGTGACAGTCGGCGGTCCTGTTCTGTAGTGAGTGATGCGACAGTCGGCGGTCCTGTTCTGTAGTGAGTGATGCAACAGTCGGTGGTCCTGTTCTGTAGTGAGTGATGTGACAGTCGGTGGTTCTGTAGTGAGTGATGCAACAGTCGGTGGTCCTGTTCTGTAGTGAGTGATGCAACAGTCGGTGGTCCTGTTCTGTAGTGAGTGATGTAACAGTCTGCGGTCCTGTTCTGTAGTGAGTGATGTAACAGCAGGCGGTCCTGTTCTGTAGTGAGTGATGCGACAGTCGGCGGTCCTGTTCTGTAGTGAGTGATGTAACAGTCGGCGGTCCTGTTCTGTAGTGAGTGATGTAACAGCAGGCGGTCCTGTTCTGTAGTGAGTGATGTAACAGTCGGCGGTCCTGTTCTGTAGTGAGTGATGCGACAGTCGGCGGTCCTGTTCTGTAGTGAGTGATGTGACAGTCGGCGGTCCTGTTCTGTAGTGAGTGATGTGACAGTCGGCGGTCCTGTTCTGTAGTGAGTGATGTGACAGTCGGCGGTCCTGTTCTGTAGTGAGTGATGTAACAGTCGGCGGTCCTGTTCTGTAGTGAGTGATGTAACAGTCGGCGGTCCTGTTCTGTAGTGAGTGATGTAACAGTCGGCGGTCCTGTTCTGTAGTGAGTGATGTAACAGTCGGCGGTCCTGTTCTGTAGTGAGTGATGTAACAGTCGGCGGTCCTGTTCTGTAGTGAGTGATGTGACAGTCGGCGGTCCTGTTCTGTAGTGAGTGATGTGACAGTCGGCGGTCCTATTCTGTAGTGAGTGATGTAACAGTCGGCGGTCCTGTTCTGTAGTGAGTGATGTAACAGTCGGCGGTCCTGTTCTGTAGTGAGTGATGCGACAGTCGGCGGCCCTGTTCTGTAGTGAGTGATGTAACAGTCGGCGGTCCTGTTCTGTAGTGAGTGATGTGACAGTCGGCGGTCCTGTTCTGTAGTGAGTGATGCGACAGTCGGCGGTCCTGTTCTGTAGTGAGTGATGTAACAGTCGGTGGTTCTGTAGTGAGTGATGTAACAGTCGGCGGTCCTGTTCTGTAGTGAGTGATGTGACAGTCGGCGGTCCTGTTCTGTAGTGAGTGATGCGACAGTCGGTGGTCCTGTTCTGTAGTGAGTGATGCAACAGTCGGTGGTCCTGTTCTGTAGTGAGTGATGTGACAGTCGGTGGTTCTGTAGTGAGTGATGCAACAGTCGGTGGTCCTGTTCTGTAGTGAGTGATGCAACAGTCGGTGGTCCTGTTCTGTAGTGAGTGATGTAACAGTCTACGGTCCTGTTCTGTAGTGAGTGATGTAACAGCAGGCGGTCCTGTTCTGTAGTGAGTGATGCGACAGTCGGCGGTCCTGTTCTGTAGTGAGTGATGTAACAGCAGGCGGTCCTGTTCTGTAGTGAGTGATGCGACAGTCGGCGGTCCTGTTCTGTAGTGAGTGATGCGACAGTCGGCGGTCCTGTTCTGTAGTGAGTGATGCGACAGTCGGCGGTCCTGTTCTGTAGTGAGTGATGCGACAGTCGACGGTCCTGTTCTGTAGTGAGTGATGCGACAGTCGACGGTCCTGTTCTGTAGTGAGTGATGCGACAGTCGGCGGTCCTGTTCTGTAGTGAGTGATGCGACAGTCGGCGGTCCTGTTCTGTAGTGAGTGATGTAACAGTCGGCGGTCCTGTTCTGTGAGCTGGTGTGAAATACATTAAAGTCTGGGACTTATTTCCATTGTGGTCCTCGTGAAACAAGATCCAACACGGTTGAACACAGTTTGACAGAGAGATAATAAAACATGTAAACAAAAGAAGAAGAACGTCTGTCTCACTGCAGTGACGTCGTAGGGTACATTCATATGGGAAAACCATTATTTTACTTTATTTTAAAGTATTGGCTGTGTGCTCGATTTTATACACCTATCAGCAACGGGTGTGGCTGAAATAGCAGAATCTACTCATTTAAAGGGGTGTTTATATCATTTTGGCCATGTAGTTTATTTCATAAAGATCCCTATAGTAAGAAACAGGAGAAGCTTGCTTGTGAATTATTGATAAGCCCAAAGCTTTCGCCGCACTTTTAGTATGGTGGTGTACAATGAAATAGAGTAGTGGTAGGAGAGTATGAAGAGCACTGGAGAGACAGGGCAGGACAGGACAGGACCGGACAGGAGGAGATTACACAAGGATCAGAGGAGTTCCAGAGGAGGAGAGCTTCTAGAATGTCGTTGCTGTTCTAGAATGTCGTTGCTGTTCTAGAATGTCGTTGCTGTTCTAGAATGTCATTGTTGTTCTAGAATGTTGTTGTGGTTCTAGAATGTCGTTGCTGTTCTAGAAGGTTGTTGCTGTTCTAGAATGTTCATTGCTGTTCTAGAATGTTGTTGCAGTTCTAGAATGTTGTTGCGGTTCTAGAATGTCGTGGCTGTTCTAGAATGTTGTTGCAGTTCTAGAATGTTGTTGCGGTTCTAGAATGTCGTTGCTGTTCTAGAATGTTGTTGCTGGTCTAGAATGTTGTTGCGATTCTAGAATGTTGTTGCTGTTCTAGAATGTTGTTGCTGGTCTAGAATGTTGTTGCGGTTCTAGAATGTTGTTGCTGTTCTATAATGTCGTTGGATGTTCTACAATTTTTTGTTTTATGTTCACTTTCCACAGTAACACAAAGTCCGATACAGACACAAGCACAGACACCAGTCTAATCCTGCATGTGAAACAAATGCTTTCTGTTCTTTATTCTGTTCTTGTAATATTGAGAAATAGTTTTGACATAAAACCTACTCTAAATGGTATTCCTGTTCCCATTCAATTTGTCAGTGTTCAGGTTGCCACGTCAACATGGTATAAAACACACACACATTATGTTCTTCTATCCTCTTGGGGACCCAAGAGAAAATCCTATTTTCCCTAACCCTAACATGAAACTTAACCCAAACCATAAACCTAACTCCTAAACCTAACCACTAACCCTTTACACGTCATCATCAGACAGCACAGCAGCATTCACATTCATTTACATGTGACCCAGTTCTCACAGTGTAGCACCTACAATGATTCCCTATTCCCTATCCCCTATTCTATTCCCTATTCCCTATTCTATCCCCTATCCCCTATTCTATCCCCTATTCCCTATTCTATCCCCTATTCCCTATTCTATCCCCTATTCCCTATTCTATCCCCTATTCCCTATTCTATCCCCTATTCCCTATTCTATCCCCTATTCCCTATTCTATCCCCTATTCCCTATTCTATCCCCTATTCTATCCCCTATTCCCTATTCTATCCCCTATTCTATCCCCTATTCCCTATTCTATCCCCTATTCCCTATTCTATCCCCTATTCCCTATTCTATCCCCTATCCCCTATTCCCTATTCCATATTATATCCCCTTTTTTATACCTTTATTTGAACAAGGAACACAGACTGAGACCAAGGTCTCTGTTACAGCTGGGCCCTGCGTATACATGTTTACACATACAGTTTTGGTACAATGATTAAGAAACTACACAAGACAAAACCATCACAGATAACACAAACAAATACAGCAGAAGATTGTTACATTTACACACGTTATTCCCCTAACAGGTTATTCCCCTAACAGGTTATTCCTAACAGGTTATTCCCCTAACAGGTTATTCCTAACAGGTTATTCCCCTAACAGGTTATTCCCCTAACAGGTTATTCCCCTAACAGGTTATTCCCCTAACAGGTTATTCCCCTAACAGGTTATTCCCCTAACAGGTTATTCCTAACAGGTTATTCCCCTAACAGGTTATTCCTAACAGGTTATTCCCCTAACAGGTTATTCCCCTAACAGGTTATTCCCCTAACAGGTTATTCCCCTAACAGGTTGTTCCCCTAACAGGTTGTTCCCCTAACAGGTTGTTCCCCTAACAGGTTATTCCCCTAACAGCACAAGAACTTGCATTACCCGAAACAGTTACAAGCAATACAAAAATAAAAATCCTCCACTAAATATTTAAAATGAGCGACAGGGGGACAAGAGTCTCAGGTTTAAGTTTAGTCTGCAGGCTTATTCCATAGGTGAGGAGCGTAACAGGAAAAGGCAGCCATACCCAACTCTGTGGAAATCACATGGGCCTCAAGTGTAATCCATGCTTGAGACCTGGTTTTAGAAATTATAATTATAACGTTGATGATTGATGATAAATAAGAAGGTAGTTTATTCAGAAGTGCTTTATAGACAAACACGAGAGGATGTTGTTCTCGTCTCCCAGACAACGAAGTCCAACACACATTATGATATAAAACACAGTGGTGAGTTCTGTAGCTAGCACCCGTAATAAACCTAAGTGCGCAATGATAAGTAGCATCCAGCGATGTAAGTGTGGATGCCGTACCATGCATGTAGATAATATCCCCATGATCTATAACAGACAAAAGTAGCTTGCACAATTGGTCTTCTATTTGTAGAGGACAAACATGTCCTGTTTCTATAGAGGAAGCCTAGCTTGATTTTTAGCCGTTTACAAAGTTCGTCAATATGCATTTTAAAAGACAGTTTATCATCCAACCATATCCCTAAGTATATTTATAGGCAGAGACCTGATTAACTCGAGAGCCATCTAAGCTCCTAAGTGCAAGTGTATTTTCAACCAACATTTTGAACCTATTAAAAAAATCATAAAATGTGTTTTCTTTGCATTTAAACCAAGTTTAAGCTGTATAAAAGACCCCTTGTAATATCTTACAACCTGTCTCCAATAGTGATGATGCTTGGTCAGCCGTTGAAGCGATAGAGTACATGACAGTGTCATCAGCATATAAATGAATTTGACACTTATCTCATCGCCGATATTGTTTATGTAGAGAGTGAACAGTAATGGACCAAGTATAGAACCTTGTGGGACCCCTTTAACCAACTCCAATGGCCGTGACTGGATGCCGTCGACTCTAACAGCCTGACTTCTATCCTGTAGATAGTCGGCACAGTACTTTCTATTATCTAGGGCATTAGTAATATCATTTACAACACGTACAGTAGCCGTAATAGTACTGTCTATTCCCTATTCTATCCCATATCCCCTATTATATTCCCTATTCCAGTGGTTCCCAAACTTTTTATAGTACCGTACCCCATCAAACATTCAACCTCCAGCTTTTGCTCCATTGCTACAGATACCAACACATCTTGACCACCAAAGTGATTTTGATGTCACAAAGCTGTCCAGTATTTAAACAAATATCCTCATGTTTGATGAGGGTTTCCAGTGGTTTGCAGAAGAGGATGTCTTCCTTAATTGACCCCCCCATAAATGTAACGGACATGTACCAGGAGCTGTGCCAGGCCCGCCTCCTCTGTTGACTCATCCAGCTGTAACACATAGAATTCACTGGCTTGTATGTGAAGCAGTAATTGTTTCAAAACATCTCCTGCCATGTCACTGATGCGTCGTGAAACAGCGTTGTTTGATGGAGACATTGTCTGTATAGTTTTTTGGGGTCTTTTCCCCCCAGCATTGTTCCAGCCATATTTGCGGCAGAAGGAATAATGAAGTCCTCCACAATAGTATGGGGCTTCCCTGTCCTAGCCACTCGGTAACTCACCATGTAAGACACTTCTAGCCTCTTATTATCAATGGTATCTGTTGCTTTTATACATGTCTTACTACTTGACAGTCATCTTTATTCTCGCTCAAAAAACTCCTGTGGCTTATTTTTCAAATTGACATGTTTTGTTTCTAAATGTCTACGCAAGAGTGAAGGTTTCATTGAGTTGTGAGATAGTACTGTAGCACATATAACACACTGTGGCTGAGGAAAGGCACTACTCCCAATATAAGTGAACCCCTCTTCGATGGTCCAACGACCCTGTCTGTTGTTCGGTGCTTTCCCGGGTAAGGGGACAGTAGCTTGGTGCTTTCCCGGGTAAGGGGACAGTAGCTTGGTGCTTTCCCGGGTAAGGGGACAGTAGCTTGGTGCTTTCTCGGGTAAGGGGCAGTAGCTTGGTGCTTTCCCGGGTAAGGGGGACAGTAGTTCTTCGGCTGCATCAGATTCACAACTGTCAGTGTCCATGCTAGCTGAGCTAACAACAAATATAGAATTACTGATGCTAGCATTGGATGTGCTCGTGGAAGCAGAAAAACTTGTGTCGTCGACAGGTGTAGTTCTGCTGGTAGTAGCAGTCCTACCAGTAGAGCTGGTAGTAGCAGTCCTACCAGTAGAGCTGGTAGTAGCAGTCCTACCAGTAGAGCTGGTAGTAGCAGTCCTACCAGTAGAGCTGGTAGTATGTGTCTCTATGGACTCATACCAGCTCTACTTTTTTATTTATAAATTTTCCAGCAAACGGAATGAGCAGCAGTTACATAATTCCCGCGAGAGAGTAACAGTTAATGTGATTGGATGTTCATTATTTGACTAGGCTACCTGCATTGTGTTGTTATTTTGCTGAACACAAGATGGTTTCATTTTTATTTCTGGCAGGGAAACGAGGCTACTTTTTATTTGACCTTTATTTAACTAGGCAAGTCAGTTAAGAACAAATTCTTATTTACAATGACGGCCTAGGAACAGTGGGTTGTTCAGGAGCAGAACGACAGATTTTTTTATCAGCTCTGGGATTTGATCTTGCAACCTTTCGTTTACTAGTCCAACCACTAGGCTACCAGTAGCCCCAAATGCAGCAGGTAGGAAAATAGAAATGGTTTGAAAATATCAAGAATATATTATTATTATTATTATTATTATTATTTTTCTTTCAAATGTGAATCACATTTTTATTTGGCGTTTGGGAATATCTGGTGTACCGTATCAAAAGCTTTGGCCAAGTCAATAAAAATAGCAACACAACATTGCTTAGAATCAAGGGCAATGGTGACATAATTTAGTACCTTTAAGGTTGCAGTGACACATCCATAATCTGAGAGGTGACCAACTGAGTAAAATAGTTAATTTTAGCCAATCGATTCCCTTGGCAGCTTCTTCCCATGAATCTCAGCGTGTTACCTAGCAACAGCAACAACACTTCGCCCTCCATTTTTTTTCTTCCTGAATCACTCAAGAAAATCTGTTATTCAATTTTGACGTTTTGCCCGAGAAGGTCTTAGTCCCGCAATTATGCATCTAGCTAAGTAGTTTAGTGGTGGAAGGAGAGGTATTTCTGACGTTTGATAATGTACACAAACACTGGTCCATTACATCTCTAAACCAGAAACAGCCACTTCATAATAAAGAGAAGCTAACCGGCTAAGGTAGCTAGCTAACTACTGTAGTAACATTATCTCACACTAACCAGCAACACTAATTACAATGATCCTTCAATGAAACGGTAGCTAGCTAACTACTATAGTAACATTATATCACACTAACCAGCAACACTAAATACAATGATCCTTCAATGAAACGGTAGCTAGCTAACTACTGTAGTAACATTATATCACACTAACCAGCAACACTAAATACAATGATCCTTCAATGAAACGGTAGCTAGCTAACTACTATAGTAACATTATATCACACTAACCAGCAACACTAAATACAATGATCCTTCAATGAAACGGTAGCTAGCTAACTACTGTAGTAACATTATCTCACACTAACCAGCAACACTAATTACAATGATCCTTCAATGAAACGGTAGCTAGCTAACTACTGTAGTAACATTATATCACACTAACCAGCAACACTAAATACAATGATCCTTCAATGAAACGGTAGCTAGCTAACTACTGTAGTAACATTATCTCACACTAACCAGCGACACTAAATACAACGATCCTTCAATGAAACGGTAGCTAGCTAACTACTGTAGTAACATTATATCACACTAACCAGCGACACTAAATACAATGACCCTTCAATGAAACGGTAGCTAGCTAACTACTGTAGTAACATTATATCACACTAACCAGCAACACTAAATACAACGATCCTTCAATGAAACGGTAGCTAGCTAACTACTCTAGTAACATTATATCACACTAACCAGCAACACTAAATACAATGACCCTTCAATGAAACGGTAGCTAGCTAACTACTGTAGTAACATTATATCACACTAACCAGCAACACTAAATACAATGATCCTTCAATGAAACGGTAGCTAGCTAACTACTGTAGTAACATTATATCACACTAACCAGCAACACTAAATACAATGATCCTTCAATGAAACGGTAGCTAGCTAACTACTGTAGTAACATTATATCACACTAACCAGCAACACTAAATACAATGATCCTTCAATGAAACGGTAGCTAGCTAACTACCGTAGTAACATTATATCACACTAACCAGCAACACTAAATACAATGATCCTTCAATGAAACGGTAGCTAGCTAACTACCGTAGTAACATTATATCACACTAACCAGCAACACTAAATACAATGATCCTTCAATGAAACGGTAGCTAGCTAACTACCGTAGTAACATTATATCACACTAACCAGCAACACTAAATACAATGACCCTTCAATGAAACGGTAGCTAGCTAACTACCGTAGTAACATTATATCACACTAACCAGCAACACTAAATACAATGATCCTTCAATGAAACGGTAGCTAGCTAACTACCGTAGTAACATTATATCACACTAACCAGCAACACTAAATACAATGATCCTTCAATGAAACGGTAGCTAGCTAACTACCGTAGTAACATTATATCACACTAACCAGCAACACTAAATACAATGATCCTTCAATGAAACGGTAGCTAGCTAACTACCGTAGTAACATTATATCACACTAACCAGCAACACTAAATACAATGATCCTTCAATGAAACGGTAGCTAGCTAACTACCGTAGTAACATTATATCACACTAACCAGCAACACTAAATACAATGATCCTTCAATGAAACGGTAGCTAGCTAACTACCGTAGTAACATTATATCACACTAACCAGCAACACTAATTACAATGATCCTTCAATGAAACGGTAGCTAGCTAACTACCGTAGTAACATTATATCACACTAACCAGCAACACTAATTACAATGATCCTTCAATGAAACGGTAGCTAGCTAACTACCGTAGTAACATTATATCACACTAACCAGCAACACTAAATACAATGATCCTTCAATGAAACGGTAGCTAGCTAACTACCGTAGTAACATTATATCACACTAACCAGCAACACTAAATACAATGATCCTTCAATGAAACGGTAGCTAGCTAACTACCGTAGTAACATTATATCACACTAACCAGCAACACTAAATACAATGATCCTTCAATGAAACGGTAGCTAGCTAACTACCGTAGTAACATTATATCACACTAACCAGCAACACTAAATACAATGATCCTTCAATGAAACGGTAGCTAGCTAACTACCGTAGTAACATTATATCACACTAACCAGCAACACTAAATACAATGATCCTTCAATGAAACGGTAGCTAGCTAACTACCGTAGTAACATTATATCACACTAACCAGCAACACTAAATACAATGATCCTTCAATGAAACGGTAGCTAGCTAACTACCGTAGTAACATTATATCACACTAACCAGCAACACTAAATACAATGATCCTTCAATGAAACGGTAGCTAGCTAACTACCGTAGTAACATTATATCACACTAACCAGCAACACTAAATACAATGATCCTTCAATGAAACGGTAGCTAGCTAACTACCGTAGTAACATTATATCACACTAACCAGCAACACTAAATACAATGATCCTTCAATGAAACGGTAGCTAGCTAACTACCGTAGTAACATTATATCACACTAACCAGCAACACTAAATACAATGATCCTTCAATGAAACGGTAGCTAGCTAACTACCGTAGTAACATTATATCACACTAACCAGCAACACTAAATACAATGATCCTTCAATGAAACGGTAGCTAGCTAACTACCGTAGTAACATTATATCACACTAACCAGCAACACTAAATACAATGATCCTTCAATGAAACGGTAGCTAGCTAACTACCGTAGTAACATTATATCACACTAACCAGCAACACTAAATACAATGATCCTTCAATGAAACGGTAGCTAGCTAACTACTATAGTAACATTATATCACACTAACCAGCAACACTAATTACAATGATCCTTCAATGAAACGGTAGCTAGCTAACTACTGTAGTAACATTATATCACACTAACCAGCTTGTGCAACACTAAATACAACGATCCTTCAATGAAACGGTAGCTAGCTAACTACTGTAGTAACATTATATCACACTAACCAGCAACACTAAATACAATGATCCTTCAATGAAACGGTAGCTAGCTAACTACTATAGTAACATTATATCACACTAACCAGCAACACTAAATACAATGATCCTTCAATGAAACGGTAGCTATCTAACTACTGTAGTAACATTATATCACACTAACCAGCAACACTAAATACAATGATCCTTCAATGAAACGGTAGCTAGCTAACTACCGTAGTAACATTATATCACACTAACCAGCAACACTAAATACAATGATCCTTCAATGAAACGGTAGCTAGCTAACTACCGTAGTAACATTATATCACACTAACCAGCAACACTAAATACAATGATCCTTCAATGAAACGGTAGCTAGCTAACTACCGTAGTAACATTATATCACACTAACCAGCAACACTAAATACAATGATCCTTCAATGAAACGGTAGCTAGCTAACTACCGTAGTAACATTATATCACACTAACCAGCAACACTAAATACAATGATCCTTCAATGAAACGGTAGCTAGCTAACTACTGTAGTAACATTATATCACACTAACCAGCAACACTAAATACAATGATCCTTCAATGAAACGGTAGCTAGCTAACTACTGTAGTAACATTATATCACACTAACCAGCAACACTAAATACAATGATCCTTCAATGAAACGGTAGCTAGCTAACTACTGTAGTAACATTATATCACACTAACCAGCAACACTAAATACAATGATCCTTCAATGAAACGGTAGCTAGCTAACTACTATAGTAACATTATATCACACTAACCAGCAACACTAAATACAATGATCCTTCAATGAAACGGTAGCTAGCTAACTACTGTAGTAACATTATATCACACTAACCAGCTTGTGCAACACTAAATACAATGATCCTTCAATGAAACGGTAGCTAGCTAACTACTGTAGTAACATTATATCACACTAACCAGCAACACTAATTACAATGATCCTTCAATGAAACGGTAGCTAGCTAACTACTGTAGTAACATTATATCATCACAATGAACACGTTTTAATGAACGTTTTAACACGTTTTATGAACACGTTTTAATGAAGAAGCAACTGTCTGTCAGCTCTGCCTCGTGTCAGTATGGAGTCAGCTCAGCTGCTGATGCTGAACGTAGAGGTGCCCAAGACACGTGGGGGGAGGTGTTGTGGGAGATGATTGGTTGGTAAACCAATTTGTAATTAGTGATGTGGGGGGTGAGAAAAATAAGAAAAATTGATACAGTCGCATATCGGGGGATATTATTTTTGACGATATATAATGAATCATTTTGACAATATTGCGGTAGTCGGCTGTACCTCCAGTATTTTCCCTTCATGCCTTATTCTCCATCTTCTTTTTTAAATATGGTTGGTGGGGGGGGGGGGGGGGACGATTTTCTCACGAGCAATATGTTTGAAACATCGAATCACAATAAAAGTACAGTATTGTATCGCAATGCATATTGAATTGTGAGTATTGCAATACATATTGTATCGGCACCTAGGTATCGTGATAATATTACATTGTGAGGTCCCTGGCATTTCCCAGCCCAATGACTAATATGGTGGGAGATTCTCCCAGCACTATGTATTCTACATTCGACACAGTGTTCCTTTCAGTCTGCAGGGAGAGATGGCAGCAGAGCAGAGGTTCTCGCACACACATGCACACACACACACACACACACACACACACACACACACACACACACACACACACACACACACACACACACACACACACACACACACACAGAGGATGCTGGCTGCTGACATTTATATTACGTCAAAAACATTGACTCACAGCAACGAGCGGGAAGCAGATCAGATAATGAATGAATGGGCACCATTACTAAATGCTTACACACACACACACACACACACACACACACACACCATATTTCTCTCCCTGCAGACTAACACTGGAAACCACTGAAATAGGTAATTAGACTAAACCCACTTTAGCCGTTATTAGGAGCCCCGTATCCTTGTGACCATCCGATCAGATTCAGCTCATTCTGAAAGTGTTCAGACTTTTTCCACATTTTGTTACGTTACATCAATCTGAAATTGATGAAATTGTTTTTTTCTTTTTTTCTCATAAATCTACACACAATGCCCCATAGTGACGAAGCAAAAACAGTGTTTTTGGAAATTTATATTTAAAAAATGTATGGAAATATCGCATAAGTATTCAGACCCTTTACTCAGTACTCTGTTGAAGCACCTTTGACAGCGATTACAGCCTTGAGTCTTCTTGGGTATGACGCTACAAGATTGGCACACCTGTATTTGGGAAGTTTCTCCCATTCTTCTCTGCAGATCCTCTCAAGCTCTGTCAGGTTGGATGGGGAGCGTCGCTGCACAGCTATTTTCAGGTCTCTCCAGAGATGTTAGATTGGGTTCAAGTCCGGGCTCTGGCTGTGCCACTCAAGGACATTCAGAGACGCCCAATTTTTCATTTTTTGATTTGTTAAAAAAGTTTGAAATATCCAATAAATGTCGTTCCACTTCATGATTGTGTCCCACTTGTTGTTGATTCTTCACAAAAAAATACAGTTTTATATCTTTATGTTTGAAGCCTGAAATGTGGCAAAAGGTCGCAAAGTTCAAGGGGGCCGAATACTTTCGCAAGGCACTGTACTAATACCTCCAATTTGCCCCTCTGATAGGCTAGGTCAGGGGTGTCAAACTAATTTCATGGAGGGTCTAGTGTCTGCAGGTTTTAGTTTTCTAACACCTAGACACCCAGGTGAGGGGAGGTCTTTACTGAGACCTAGACAACCAGGTGAGGGGAGTTCCTTACTGAGACCTAGACAACCAGGTGAGGGGAGTTCCTTACTGAGACCTAGACAACCAGGTGAGGAGAGTTCCTTAC
Organism: Oncorhynchus mykiss; assembly: GCF_057628025.1. Classification (NCBI taxonomy): domain Eukaryota; kingdom Metazoa; phylum Chordata; class Actinopteri; order Salmoniformes; family Salmonidae; genus Oncorhynchus; species Oncorhynchus mykiss. Next base: position 80,142,658 of record NC_143028.1, read on the forward strand.
TAAGACCTAGACAACCAGGTGAGGGGAGTTCTTTACTGAGACCTAGACAACCAGGTGAGACCTAGACGACCAGGTGAGGGGAGTTCCTTACTGAGACCTAGACAACCAGGTGAGACCTAGACGACCAGGTGAGGGGAGTTCCTTACTGAGACCTAGACAACCAGGTGAGGGGAGTTCCTTACTAAGACCTAGACAACCAGGTGAGGGGAGTTCCTTACTGAGACCTAGACAACCAGGTGAGGGGAGTTCCTTACTGAGACCTAGACAACCAGTTGAGGGGAGTTCCTTACTGAGACCTAGACAACCAGTTGAGGGGAGTTCCTTACTGAGACCTAGACAACCAGGTGAAAGGAGTTCCTCACTGAGCCCTAGACAACCAGGTGAGAAGAGTTCCTTACTGAGACCTAGACAACCAGTTGAGGGGAGTTCCTTACTGAGACCTAGACAACCAGGTGAAAGGAGTTCCTCACTGAGCCCTAGACAACCAGGTGAGGTGAGCTCGTTACTAATTAGTGACCGTAATTCATCAATCAAGAACCAGTGAAGAGCAAAAACCCACTGACACTCGGTCTTCTGTGCAATGAGTTTGACACCTGTGGGTCAGGTGGAAGTTTCACCATATTGCTTGTACAGTGAGGAGAACAAGTATTTTAAACACTGCCGATTTTGCAGGTTTTCCCACTTACAAAGCATGTAGAGGTCTGTAATTTTTATAATCGGTACACTTCAACTGTGAGAGACGGAATCTAAAACAAAAATCCAGAAAATCACATTGTATGATTTTTAAGTAATTTATTTGCATTTTATTGCATGACATAAGTATTTGATACATCAGAAAAGCAGAACTTAATATTTGGTACAGAAACCTTTGTTTGCAATTACAGAGATCATACGTTTCCTGTAGTTCTTGACCAGGTTTGCACACACTACAGCAGGGATTTTGGCCCACTCCTCCATACAGACCTTCTCCAGATCCTTCAGGTTTCGGGGCTATCGCTGGGCAATATTTCAGCTCCCTCCAAAGATGTTCTATTGGGTTCAGGTCTGGAGACTGGTTAGGCCACTCCAGGACCTTGAGATGCTTCTTACGGAGCCACTCCTTAGTTGCCCTGGCTGTGTGTTTCGGGTCGTTGTCATGCTGGAAGACCCAGCCACGACCCATCTTCAATGCTCTTACTGAGGGAAGGAGATTGTTGACCAAGATCTCGCGATACATGGCCCCATCCATCCTCCCCTCAATACGGTGCAGTCGTCCTGACCCCTTTGCAGAAAAGCATCCCCAAAGAATGATGTTTCCACCTCCATGCTTCACGGTTGGGATGGTGTTCTTGGGGTTGTACTCATCCTTCTTCCTCCAAACACGGCGAGTGGAGTTTAGACAAAAAAGCTCTATTTTTGTCTCATCAGACCACATGACCTTCTCCCATTCCTCCTCTGGATCATCCAGATGGTCATTGGAAAACTTCAGATAGGCCTGGACATGCCCTGGCTTGAGCAGGGGGACCTTGCATGCGCTGCAGGATTTTAATCCATGACTGTGTGTTACTAATGGTTTTCTTTGAGACTGTGGTCCCAGCTCTCTTCAGGTCATTGACCAGTTCCTGCCGTGTAGTTCTGGGCTGATCCCTCACCTTCATCATGATCATTGATGCCCCACGAGGTGAGATCTTGCATGGAGCCCCAGACCGAGGGTGATTGACCGTCATCTTGAACTTCTTCCATTTTCGAATAATTGCGCCAACAGTTATTGCCTTCTCACCAAGCTGCTTGCCTATTGTCCTGTAGCCCATCCCAGCCTTTTGCAGGTCTACAATTTTATCCCTGATGTCCTTACACAGCTCTCTGGTCTTGGCCATTGTGGAGACGTTGGAGTCTGTTTGATTGAGTGTACGGACAGGTGACTTTTATACAGGTAGCGAGTTCAAACAGGTGCAGTTAATACAGGTAATGAGTGGAGAACAGGAGGGCTTCTTAAAGAAAAACTAACAGGTCTGTGAGAGCCGGAATTCTTACTGGTTGGTAAGTGATCAAATACTTATGTCATGCAATAAAATACAAATTAATTTACTTAAAAATCATACAATGTGATTTTCTGGATTTTTGTTTTAGATTCCGTCTCACAGTTGAAGTGTACCTATGATAAAAATTACAGACCTCTACATGCTTTGTAAGTAGGAAAACCTGCAAAATTGGCAGTGTAACAAATACTTGTTCTCCCCACTGTACAAATCAAATCCTCTCAGATCTCCACAAGTGAATAAGTGGTAAGGATCCGTTTGGGATTGAGGCATAGTACAATGTCTCTCAACCTCAGGTCCGGGGACCTGTGGGAGACACATAGTGGACATCCTGGTATTGCTTGAATGTTTTGTTGGGTATACAAACCTTTATTTCATGTTACACCACAGTGTGTATTCTACTAAGTGTATATGTATTTCTTGCTGTACTACAATATGTATAAATATGGTCATTATATCTGTTTTTAAGACTATGTAACCATAAACTTTTAATCTATGGAGTGATTCTACTGCGTGAGTTAAATACGTTCTCTCTCTCTGGCCAGCCTATAAATAATGTTTCCTGTATTCAGTGTTCCTGGTTCCTTAATTGTACTCAGTATTATACATGATGTCACTGATCTAACCGCGGCGACTCTACCTCCAGAATTACGATCGCTCATTTCACACTTCTAAACAGCAATTCTGAAAAGGCACTCGCTCGTCTGAATTATCTTCTTTTTTGTTTGCAGGTGCTTGGTAACGTTTGAATAAAATGAGACAAAAAGAAGAACCCTCTTTAGAGGTAACGCTTATTAAAAAGCAGTGATAATATCCAGAGCAGTGATACTATCAAGAGCAGTGATACTATCAAGATCAGTGATACTATCCAGAGCAGTGATACTATCAAGAGCAGTGATACTATCCAGAGCAGTGATACTATCAAGAGCAGTGATACTATCAAGATCAGTGATACTATCCAGAGCAGTGATACTATCAAGAGCAGTGATACTATCAAGATCAGTGATACTATCCAGAGCAGTGATACTATCAAGAGCAGTGATACTATCCAGAGCAGTGATACTATCCAGAGCAGTGATACTATCAAGAGCAGTGATACTATCCAGAGCAGTGATACTATCAAGAGCAGTGATACTATCAAGATCAGTGATACTATCAAGAGCAGTGATACTATCCAGAGCAGTGATACTATCAAGAGCAGTGATACTATCAAGATCAGTGATACTATCAAGATCAGTGATACTATCAAGAGCAGTGATACTATCAAGATCAGTGATACTATCCAGAGCAGTGATACTATCAAGAGCAGTGATACTATCCAGAGCAGTGATACTATCAAGAGCAGTGATACTATCAAGATCAGTGATACTATCAAGAGCAGTGATACTATCCAGAGCAGTGATACTATCAAGAGCAGTGATACTATCCAGAGCAGTGATACTATCAAGAGCAGTGATACTATCAAGATCAGTGATACTATCAAGAGCAGTGATACTATCAAGAGCAGTGATACTATCAAGAGCAGTGATACTATCCAGAGCAGTGATACTATCAAGAGCAGTGATACTATCAAGAGCAGTGATACTATCAAGATCAGTGATACTATCAAGAGCAGTGATACTATCAAGAGCAGTGATACTATCAAGAGCAGTGATACTATCAAGATCAGTGATACTATCAAGATCAGTGATACTATCCAGAGCAGTGATACTATCAAGAGCAGTGATACTATCAAGATCAGTGATACTATCAAGAGCAGTGATACTATCAAGAGCAGTGATACTATCCAGAGCAGTGATACTATCCAGAGCAGTGATACTATCAAGAGCAGTGATACTATCAAGATCAGTGATACTATCAAGAGCAGTGATACTATCAAGAGCAGTGATACTATCCAGAGCAGTGATACTATCAAGAGCAGTGATACTATCCAGAGCAGTGATACTATCCAGAGCAGTGATACTATCAAGAGCAGTGATACTATCAAGAGCAGTGATACTATCCAGAGCAGTGATACTATCCAGAGCAGTGATACTATCAAGAGCAGTGATACTATCCAGAGCAGTGATACTATCCAGAGCAGTGATACTATCAAGAGCAGTGATACTATCAGGAGCAGTGATACTATCAAGAGCAGTGATACTATCAAGAGCAGTGATACTATCAAGAGCAGTGATACTATCAAGAGCAGTGATACTATCCAGAGCAGTGATACTATCAAGATCAGTGATACTATCCAGAGCAGTGATACTATCAAGAGCAGTGATACTATCAAGAGCAGTGATACTATCCAGAGCAGTGATACTATCCAGAGCAGTGATACTATCCAGAGCAGTGATACTATCCAGAACAGTGATACTATCAAGAGCAGTGATACTATCAAGAGCAGTGATACTATCAAGAGCAGTGTGCAGGTTTCTTCTATTTTTTTTTTCTAAAACAGCCAATCACGAGTCCCCATGTCGAACCAAATAGTACATGTCAACATGTCCTGTCAGCTGTCAGTCAAACTGCACAACGACAGTGCTCTCATTCCCTCGTCAAACCAAAAACTAACATTTTAAAAGGGATACTTTGGGAATCATCATGCTAGCAGATGCCCATAGACTACCAGTCATTGCGCTAACGCTAGTTAGCTTGGGCTCGCGAAACTACCTCGAACTTCCTTCATACTAGGACACAGAGAAAAATAGTTTCATAATCCGTCTGAGTGGCCGGGCTGTGACTTCCCTTTGGCTGGAATGCCCTCATCCGTCTGAGTGGCCGGGCTGTGACTTCCCTTTGGCTGGAATGCCCTCATCCGTCTGAGTGGCCAGGCTGTGACTTCCCTTTGGCTGGAATGCCCTCATCCGTCTGAGTGGCCAGGCTGTGACTTCCCTTTGGCTGGAATGCCCTCATCCGTCTGAGTGGCCAGGCTGTGACTTCCCTTTGGCTGGAATGCCCTCATCCGTCTGAGTGGCCAGGCTGTGACTTCCCTTTGGCTGGAATGCCCTCATCCGTCTGAGTGGCCAGGCTGTGACTTCCCTTTGGCTGGAATGCCCTCATCCGTCTGAGTGGCCGGCTGTGACTTCCCTTTGGCTGGAATGCCCTCATCCGTCTGAGTGGCCAGGCTGTGACTTCCCTTTGGCTGGAATGCCCTCATCCGTCTGAGTGGCCGGGCTGTGACTTCCCTTTGGCTGGAATGCCCTCATCCGTCTGAGTGGCCGGGCTGTGACTTCCCTTTGGCTGGAATGCCCTCATCCGTCTGAGTGGCCGGGCTGTGACTTCCCTTTGGCTGGAATGCCCTCATCCGTCTGAGTGGTCGGCTGTGACTTCCCTCACCCACTATATACTTATAACTGATTGGTTCTGCCCACTGCTGTCCTGTTAGAACACGATGTTAAGGCTCATCACTGTACTCTCGATAGTCACCACCACACACAGCTGTTTCTATTCGAGGATGTTTCTAGATGTTTCTATGACTGTGGTAATCTGAATGACATGGAATATTATTGTTGTGGTTTTATAAAGACAAAAGAAAATGCACACATTTACAACTATGCAATATACAAATGTTCATGAATAAATGACAAATAGCTTTACACTTACAACATGTCTATAAAGGCTTATAAACACAGTACCGATATAAAACATAAACCTCTTGGAGAGAGAGAGATAAACCAATTACTTGGAATGACAAAGGGTCAAAGTGTATGGCACCCTCTCTCTCTCCAGCCTTGTGTGAGAATCTGCCAGGCTGAGATCTTATCAGATCTGGCGCCACAAAGTCGTAAATTACTCTTCACATGAGCAAACTCCAAGAACCGTCTGGGATTACTCTAGAATGACTGGGATGAGTCTAGAATGACTGGGATGACTCTAGAACCCTCTGGGATGACTCTAGAAGGACTCTGGGATGACGCTAGAACCCTCTGGGATGAGTCTAGAATGACTCTGGGATGACTCTAGAACCCTCTGGGATGACTCTAGAATGACTGGGATGACTCTGGGATGACTCTAGAATGACTAGAATGACTCTAGAATGACTCTGGGATGACTCTAGAAGCTCTCCCATGGAAGCACAATAAAACACCACTATAGAAAACGCTGTGGGAGCGTCTGCATGCAAAATATGTTTACCAATACACCAATGAAACCACCTTTGCAACCAATGCAATAACGCTTATGGTAGTACTTAATAATACTACACATGATAAACAATAGGCAAAGCAGCAACTCTAACATTAAAGAACGGTAATACAGTGGGAGACATGTGTATGAAGGTAACAGGAAGTAATCATTCAGACTTTTCGTGTTACTGTTGACAGTAAAAAGTCGTCAGAAACATGGCGTCTCCTCCCTTCGGACGACGACAATGATAAACACTCCGACCTGAGTGGGCGGGTGCAGTGTCCAGATGAACATTTCCAAGTGCTCTGATTGGTTGGGAATGGCAAGGCTATGATGGGTGAGGGATGACTAAAGTAGGCTGGAAAGCCAAATCAACTGAAGTGACTGTGAGGGGAGAGGAGAGGAGCAGGACAGACTGTTATTTTGTTGTTGTTTACATTCCCTTTAAAAGCACAAGGAGGCATACTCCATGACAACTTGAGATTTGTAGACTGGGGCACCTGTGGCTCGGCTCCTCTACAGGAAACCTGCAGGAATACCTCTCCCCAACGTGGCTGAAGAACCAGTGTGAGGTTCCGGAAGGCACTAAGGTGTTGTAACAGTCAAAAGTTTGGACACACCTACACATTCAAGTGTTTTTCTTTATTTGTACTATTTTCTACATTGTAGAATAATAGTGAAGACATCAAAACTATGAAATAACACATATGGAATCATGTAGTAACCAAAAAAAGTGTTAAACAAATCAAAAATATATTTTATATTTGAGATTCTATAAAGCAGCCACCCTTTGCCTTGATGAAAGCTTTGCACACCTCTTGGCTTTCTCTCAACAAAATTCATGAGGAATGCTTTTCCAACCGTCTTGAAGGAGTTCCCACATATGCTGAGCACTTATTGGCTGCTTTTTCTTCACTCTGTGGTCAAACTCATCTCAATTGGGTTGAGGTCGGGTGATTGTGGAGGCCAGGTCATCTGATGCAGCACTCCATCACTCTCCTTCTTGGTTAAATAGCCCTTACACAGCCTGGAGGTGTGTTGGGTCATACTCCTGTTGAAAAACAAACAAAAAACTAAACGCAAACCAGATGGGATGGCGTATCGCTCCAGAATTCTGTGGTTCCTGACAGGTGAATTCTAAATAAATTACAGTGTCACCAGCAAAGCACCCCCACACCACCGTTACTTTAACTCTGTGAAGGATTTATTTGGGCTGCAATTTCTGAGGCCGGTAACTCTAATGAACTTATCCTTTGCAGCAGAGGTAACTGGCTCTTCCTTTCCTGTGGCGGTCCTCATGAGAGACAGTTTCATCGTAGTGCCTGATGGTTTTTACGACTCCACTTGAAGAAACCTTGAAATGTTCTGCATTTACTGACCTTCACGTCTTAAAGTACTCATGGACTGTCGTTTCTCTTTGCTCATTTGAGTTGTTCGTGCAATAATATGGACTTGGTCTTTTACCAAATAGGGTTATGTTCTGTATACCACCCCTACCATGTCACAACACAACTGATTGGCTCAAACGCATTAAGAAGAATATTCCACAGGCACACCTGTTAATTGAAATGCATTCCAAGTGACTACCTCATGAAGCTGGTTGAGAGAATGCCAAGTGTGTGCCAAGCTATCATTAAGGAAAAGGGCGGCTAGAATCTCAAATATAAAATATATTTTGATTGGTTTATATTTTGACTGGTTGATTGGTTTAACACTGTTTTGGTTACTACATGATTCCATATGTGTTACTTCATAGCTTTGTTGTCTTCATTATTATTCTACAATGTATAAAGGGGTATCCAAACTTTTGACTGGTACTGTAATTTATCTACGTAGACGCACGCACACACACACACACACACACACACACACACACACACACACACACACACACACACACACACACACAACTATGATTAACACGACTTGACATGTACTGCGTTCTTAATTTACGTAGTGATGAATATTGTTCCCTCCCGAGCCACACGGTGGCACTGAACACATGGAAAGGTCCTGCCTGCACTGTTGATATGAAACATTGAACCGTAAAAAACATTAGTAACACGTGCAGCAGCATTAAGACTTCCGTTTCTTCTGATTTTGCCTTCAAAATAAAAGTGTGCAGTTAAACGGTATGTGTACAATACGAAATCCCCCCCCCCCCAAAATGTTGTAGTTTTTCATAGTCATAGTGCATAATGTTACAACTATGTTACACAATTATAATTACATCAGGGAAAATCAAAACTCTATAAAATGACTACTTTATATAAGATAAAGAATATTATAAGATTGAGAAATGGATATGTTTTTAATGTAATTGTCTGTTATGTACATGACTGGTGCAACGCTTAAAAGGGTTTCTTGTTTCTTACAGATCTCATCACGATTTTAATTTGTTTCCAGTTTGCTTGAGATGTATAGAGAAATAATAATAGGCACTAACTCCGCCGTGGTTCGTTGGACAAAGCCCATGTGGGAATGACGAACGACGTGTTTGGATAAACGCCAAAAATAACGTATGTGGTAAACACAGCTAACGTCATTTTTTGTGAAATATTAAGAATTCATGTTATGAAATAAAAGCACATAAATATTTTATTATTCATGAAGGACATGTTAACTGACTGATATTATCTCATAGAAACTAAACGTATAAGATCTCCTAAGCCTGTTCATTTTTCAACTCCACAGTTAAATCAAATTTCAAATTTATCAAATTTATTTATTTATATAGCCCTTCGTACATCAGCTGATATCTCAAAGTGCTGTACAGAAACCCAGCCTAAAACCCCAAACAGCAAGCAATGCAGGTGCAGAAGCACGGTGGCTAGGAAAAACTCCCTAGAAAGGCCAAAACCTAGGAAGAAACCTAGAGAGGAACCAGGCTATGTGGGGTGGCCAGTCCTCTTCTGGCTGTGCCGGGTGGAGATTATAACAGAACATGGCCAAGATGTTCAAATGTTCATAAATGACCAGCATGGTCGAATAATAATAAGGCAGAATAGTTGAAACTGGAGCAGCAGCACAGTCAGGTGGACTGGGGACAGCAAGGAGTCATCATGTCAGGTATTCCTGGGGCATGGTCCTAGGGCTCAGGTCCTCCGAGAGAGAGAAAGAAAGAGAGAATTAGAGAGAGCATATGTGGGATGGCCAGTCCTCTTCTGGCTGTGCCGGGTGGAGATTATAACAGAACATGGCCAAGATGTTCAAATGTTCATAAATGATCAGCATGGTCGAATAATAATAAGGCAGAACAGTTGAAACTGGAGCAGCAGCACAGCCAGGTGGACTGGGGACAGCAAGGAGTCATCATGTCAGGTAGTCCTGGGGCATGGTCCTAGGGCTCAGGTCCTCCGAGAGAGAGAAAGAGAGAAGGAGAGAATTAGAGAACGCACACTTAGATTCACACAGGACACCGAATAGGACAGGAGAAGTACTCCAGATATAACAAACTGACCCTAGCCCCCCGACACATAAACTACTGCAGCATAAATACTGGAGGCTGAGACAGGAGGGGTCAGGAGACACTGTGGCCCACTCCGAGGACACCCCCTCTATCACCACAGACAACAGGGTCACATTCAGTACAGTCAACTCCACAGTTAACTCTATCACCGCAGACAACAGCGTCACATTCAGTACAGTCAACTCCACAGTTAACTCTATCACCACAGACAACAGCGTCACATTCAGTACAGTCAACTCCACAGTTAACTCTATCACCACAGACAACAGCGTCACATTCAGTACAGTCAACTCCACAGTTAACTCTATCACCACAGACAACAGCGTCACATTCAGTACAGTCAACTCCACAGTTAACTCTATCACCATAGACAACAGCGTCACATTCAGTACAGTCAACTCCTACTAATCCTTCTTCATCACCTCCTTCCTCACCACCTTCTTCTTCACCACCTCCTTCTTCACCACCTCCTTCTTCACCACCTCCTTTCTTACCACCTGCTCCTTCCTCACCTCCTTCTTCACCACCTCCTTCTTCACCACCTCCTTCCTCACCACCTCCTCCTTCCTCACCTCCTTCTTCACCACCTCCTTCTTCACCACCTCCTTCCTCACAACCTCCTTCCTCCCCTCCTCCTTCCTCACCACCACCTCCTTCCTCACCACCACCTCCTTCCTCACCACCTCCTTCCTTCCTTCCTCACCTCCTCCTTCCTCACTGCCTCCTTCTTCACCACCTCCTTCCTTACCTCCTCCTTCCTCACCACCACCTCCTTCCTCACCACCTCCTTCTTCACCATCTCCTTCCTCACCACCTCTTTCCTCACCTCCTCCTTCCTCACCACCTCCTTCCTCACCACCTCCTTCACCACCACCTCCTTCACCACCACCCCCTCCTTCACCACCACCTCCTTCCTCACCACCTCCTTCCTCACCACCACCTCCTCCTTCACCACCTTCTCCTTCCTCCCCTCCTTACTATCGCTGCCTACTCCTTCCTGTATTCCATATACTATGATTCACATTGTGCCCATTGAATTGGGTGGAGTAAAAGCAACATTCTGTATTATTCAGCACCCCACGAAATGACACCATATCTACATTCTACAATACCTTTACTGTAGCATTTCATTCACAGTGATTAGCATTGGGGGCATTTATTTGACCTTGGAACATGTTTGAAAACCCCAAATGTCACTTAAATATGAACACATGTGACTAATTAATGTTAATGTTTAGATAATTATTTTTCACATCATGAATAAATTCAGGTATTGACACTTTTCTACAATTACGTGGGGGACTTTTATTTAGAACGTTTCTGAAATTCCGTAACCCGGATGTACTTTCTTAGTGTTGATGACGAAAAAAGCAACAAAAGTGCCGATAATATTGGCACATCTAGCTATGTATTAAAGTCAGGAACCATGGTCAAAGAGAAATTCTGTGCCATGCTATTGCGGAGGCTTATGTGACCGTTTGCGGCTTCACTTTTCTCGTGTTTGTAATTATTAGATCAGAAATAGCGGAGCCGGTGAATATACTTTGCAATGGCCGGTTAGCTAAATTGGCTGAAATGTCATTCTCAGTCTTGTTGTAGCTCCATTTATATGAAAGCGCATTGCAATCATGACGCTTCCAGCTCTGCAGAACACCAGTGTGCTCTACCGAAGAATACTGTCGCAGTTCCCTCAAGACATCAGCCTCGCATTTGCCTATGGATCTGGAGTATTCAAACAAAATGGAACTAGCCAAGGTCAAATGGGGGTAAGTCGTGAGACATAATATATTCTTTAGTATATGCATGTCATTAGACGAAATGATACAGACTTCGGCAGTAGGCTAGGGTGCCAGTGTGCTCTCTTGCCAATTTATGGAACCGTCTGCCATGCCAAACTTTAAGAGGACAACATGCACGACTAGCAAGGGCGCAGAAATATATATATATATATATATATATATATATATATATATATATATATATATATATATATATATACACACACACACACAAAAGTATGTGGACACCTCTTAAAATTAGCGTATTTGGCTATTTCAGCCACACCCGTTTCTGACAGGTGTATAAAATCGAGCACATGGCCATGCAATCTCGATAGAGAATGGCCCATACTGAAGAGCTCAGTGACTTTCTATGTGGGACTGTCATAAGATGCTACCTTTACAACAAGTTACATTTCTGCACTGCTAGAGCTGCCCCGGTCAACTGTAAGTGCTGTTATTGTGAGATGGCAACGTCTAGGAAAACACGTCTCTCCTCGGTTGCAACACTCACTACAAGGCTAAGATCACCATCCACAATGCCAAGCGTCTGCAGGAGTGGCGTTAAGCTCGCCGCCAATGGACTCTGGCGTGATGAATCACTCACTCTAGACGCTTCTAGGTTTTGGCGGATGCCAGGAGAACGCTACATGCCTCAATAGAATGCTACCTGTCCCAATGCATAGTGCCAACTGTAAAGTTTGGTGGATGAGGAATAATAATGGTCTGGGGCTGTTTTTCCTGGTTCCAGCGAAGGGAAATCTTAACGCTACAGCATACAATGACATTCCAGATGATTCTGTGCTTCCAACTTTGTGGCAACAGTTTGGGGAAGGCCCTTTCCTGTTTCAGCATAACAATTCCCCCGCGCTAAAAGCGAGGTCCATACAGAAATAGTTTGTTGAGATCGGTGTGGAAGAACTTGACTGGCCTGCACAGACCCCTGACCTCAACCCCATTGAACACCTTTGGAATGAATTGGATCACTGACTGCGAGCCAGGACTAATCGCCCAACATCAGTACCCGACCTCACTAATGCTCTTGTGGCTGAATGGAAGCCCTGCAGCAATGTTCCAACATCTAGTGGAAAGCCTTCCCAGAAGAGTGGAGGCTGTTATAGCAGCAATGTTCCAACATCTAGTGGAAAGCCTTCCCAGAAGAGTGGAGGCTGTTATAGCAGCAATGTTCCATCATCTAGTGGAAAGCCTTCCCAGAAGAGTGGAGGCTGTTATAGCAGCAATGTTCCAACATCTAGTGGAATGCCTTCCCAGAAGAGTGGAGGCTGTTATAGCAGCAAAGGGAGGGACCAACTCCATATTAATGCCCATGATTTTGGAATGAGATGGTCGACGAGCAGGTGTCCACATACTTTTGGTCATGTAGGGTAGATATCAATACCGCGGTTGTTGAAATACAACAATGTGTGTGTAACATAACATTGATCAATGAATATATGTTACTGGAATTAAATTCCTACATGTTTTAATACCCAATTAAATGAAACACTCTGTCCACTTCTAGGAATTTGTAAGACTCTTATTTGCATAAAATGGACAGAGACCAGTCTCAAAATCAATCAGCAGCGTTTATTCTGGAGAGTACTGAACATGATACAGTTTACCACAGGGTTAGGGTAACCCTAACACCACAGGTTATAAACTGAAAATGACGTCATTCGTTTTCAAACTGTCCCGTCTCTTCTCCCACCCTGGTACAAAGGCAGTATCTCAAGCCTTCCCACATCGTCTCCCTACCAATTTAATATAATTTATGACCGAGCCAAGGTCTTCCTGTGTAGATAAGCCTTCTAGCCAGTCTGGCTATAAATTAATTCATTTCTACCAAGGACCAGACAGTCATTGTTCTAATTCTTGATTATATTTACACACATTATATTCAGTACTAGGATTAAAAGAAAATGCATACATCTATACAGTAACATAATAGTATTCTGATTAGTACATATACAGTAACATAATAGTATTCTGATTAGTCAGTCCTGATTGAAATGTATACATAATTAGTCATTATTGATCAAAAATCCTTTAACAATATAACTGACAAGAGCATCTCTTCTCCCCCTCCCAGAAAAACATGCTGGATTTTGTGTTCGCTGTAGACGATCCAGTCACCTGGCATACCATGAACCTGATGCAGAACAGAAAACACTATTCTGTATTAAAGTTCCTGGGTCCTAGGAAGATCAGCCGGATACAGGAAGAACACGGGGCTGGGGTGTACTACAACACCTTAGTACCTGTGGATGGAAGGGTGAGCGTGTATGTTTTAGGTATTCCCTCCAACGTCAGTTAGACCAAGGAGCTGATCGTGGAGCACATCGACATCCACATCCCACATCCACATTACCCATCCACCATCCACATTACCCATCCCCATCCACATCCCCATCCACATTACCCATCCACATTACCCATCCCCATCCACATTACCCATCCCACATTACCCATCCCACATTACCCATCCCACATTACCCATCCACATTACCCATCCACATTACCCATCCCCATCCACATTACCCATCCCCCATCCCCATCCACATTACCCATCCCACATCCCCATCCACCATCCACATTACCCATCCACATCCCCATTACCCATCCCCATCCACATTACCCATCCCCATTACCCATCCCCATCCACATCCACATTACCCATCCCCATCCCCATTACCCATCCACATCCCCATTACCCATCCCCATCCACATTACCCATCCACATTACCCATCCCCATCCACATTACCCATCCCCATCCACATTACCCATCCCCATCCACATTACCCATCCCCATCCACATTACCCATCCCCATCTACATTACCCATTGACATCCACATCCCCATTACCCATCCACATTACCCATCCACATCCACATTACCCATCCCCATTACCCATCGACATCCACATCCACATTACCCATCCACATCCCCATCCACATTACCCATCCACATCCACATTACCCATCCACATTACCCATCCCCAACCACATTACCCATCCCCATCCACATTACCCATTGACATCCACATCCCCATTACCCATCCACATTACCCATCCCCATTGCCCATCCACATCCACATTACCCATCCACATTACCCATCCCCATCCACATTACCCATCCCCATCCCCATTACCCATCCACATCCACATTACCCATCCCCATCCACATTACCCATCCCCATCTACATTACCCATTGACATCCACATCCCCATTACCCATCCACATTACCCATCCCCATCCACATTACCATCCCCATCCCCATTACCCATCGACATCCACATCCACATCCACATTACCCATCCACATACCCATCCACATTACCCATCCACATCCACATTACCCATCCACATTACCCATCCCCATCCACATTACCCATCCTCATCCACATTACCCATCCCCATCCACATAACCCATTGACATCCACATCCCCATTACCCATCCACATTACCCATCCCCATCCCCATTACCCATCCCCATCCACATTACCCATCCCCATTACCCATCCCCATCCCCATTACCCATCCCCATCCCCATTACCCATCCCCATCCACATTACCCATCCCCATCCCCATTACCCATCCCCATCCACATTACCCATCCCCATTACCCATCCCCATCCACATTACCCATCCCCATCCACATAACCCATTGACATCCACATCCCCATTACCCATCCCCATCCACATTACCCATCCCCATTACCCATCCCCATCCCCATTACCCATCCCCATCCACATCCACACATTTCACTGCACCTCTCCAACACATTTCACTGCACCTCTCCAACACATTTCACTGCACCTCTCCAACACATTTCACTGCACCTCTCCAACACATTTCACTGCACCTCTCCAACACATTTCACTGCACCTCTCCAACACATTTCACTGCACCTCTCCAACACATTTCACTGCACCTCTCCAACACATTTCACTGCTCCTATCCGACATCTTGTTTTAATCTGGCTCGTCTCTGTAACCTAAAGGTCTTCTCTCTCTCTCGACAGATAATGAAGTATGGCGTGATCAGTACTGACTCTCTGATTGACGACCTGCTCCACTGGAAGACCATGTATATTGCTGGCAGACTGCACAAACCGGTAGGTGTTGGTCCCTGTGGTAGAGGTGACTGCCACCTAGAGCAGAGGTGACTGCCACCTAGAGCAGAGGTGACTGCCACCTAGAGCAGAGGTGACTGCCACCTAGAGCAGAGGTGACTGCCACCTAGAGCAGAGGTGACTGCCACCTAGAGCAGAGGTGACTGCCATCTAGAGCAGAGGTGTGTTGAGCATGTACATAACAATGATGTTGGTCATGTGATCACAGATACAACCAGGCGATGGAACTATAAGTTTAGTTACAATTCAGTCGTGCACCATGGTTTTGGTACCTGACTGCTGTGCAGGGTGAGAACAGGAAGCTGACTATGTTATTGTTGTGTAGGTGAGGATCCTAGTGCAGGGTGAGAACAGGAAGCTGACTATGTTATTGTTGTGTAGGTGAAGATCCTAGTGCAGGGTGAGAACAGGAAGCTGACTATGTTGTTGTGTAGGTGAGGATCCTAGTGCAGGGTGAGAACAGGAAGCTGACTATGTTGTTGTGTAGGTGAGGATCCTAGTGCAGAGTGGGAACAGGAAGCTGACTATGTTATTGTTGTGTAGGTGAAGATCCTAGTGCAGGGTGAGAACAGGAAGCTGACTATGTTGTTGTGTAGGTGAAGATCCTAGTGCAGGGTGAGAACAGGAAGCTGACTATGTTATTGTTGGGTAGGTGAGGATCCTAGTGCAGGGTGAGAACAGGAAGCTGACTATGTTGTTGTGTAGCTGAGTATCCTAGTGCAGGGTGGGAACAGGAAGCTGACTATGTTGTTGTTGTGTAGGTGAAGATCCTAGTGCAGGGTGGGAACAGGAAGCTGACTATGTTATTGTTGTGTAGGTGAAGATCCTAGTGCAGGGTGAAAACGGGAAGATGCGTGCTGCGTTGGTGGGGAACCTGAAGAGCGCTGTGACTGCCTCCTTCCTCATGCTGCCTGAGAGTTTCTCTGAAGAGGACCTGCTCCTGCAGATTGCCGGGCTCTCCTACGCCGGTGACTAGACTTTTAGTTTGAATTATTTAGGGGCAACTGCATTTGAAATAAAGTAAACAAACACCTATCACTGAAAGTAAAACATTTTAAAGTAGCTGCTATCTGCAAAGTCAATGTTAAGCACAAGTAGTTGTTTTCCTTTTTCTCCCTAATTTATTTATTTATTTGTTTATTTGACCTTTATTTAACCAGGCAAGTCAGTTAAGAACAAATTCTTATTTTCAATGACGGCCTGGGAACAGTGGGTTAACTGCCTGTTCAGGGGTAGAACGACAGATTAGTACCTTGTCAGCTCGGGGGTTTGAACTCGCAACCTTCCGGTTACTAGTCCAACGCTCTAACCACTAGGCTACCCTGCCACCCCGATCCTAAGCTGTTGACTAGTGTAACATTACTGTTATGCTTCACCGTCAAAATGGTGGGACGTTTTTGTTAGTTTTAGTGTTCGGCAGTTTTTTTTTTTCCCCAGCTTGTTTGAACACACACTTTTGTTTTTTACTAGCCCAACACTCTAACCACTAGGCTACCCTGCTGCCTCTACACTCTAACCACTAGGCTACCCTGCTGCCTCTACACTCTAACCACTAGGCTACCCTGCCGCCTCTACACTCTAACCACTAGGCTACCCTGCCGCCTCTACACTCTAACCACTAGGCTACCCTGCTGCCTCTACACTCTAACCACTAGGCTACCCTGCCGCCTCTACACTCTAACCACTAGGCTACCCTGCCGCCTCTACACTCTAACCACTAGGCTACCCTGCCACCCCTCCACTCTAACCACTAGGCTACCCTGCCGCCTCTACACTCTAACCACTAGGCTACCCTGTCACCTCTACACTCTAACCACTAGGCTACCCTGCCGCCTCTACACTCTAACCACTAGGCTACCCTGGCGCACCTACACTCTAACCACTAGGCTACCCTGTCGCCTCTACACTCTAACCACTAGGCTACCCTGCCGCCTCTACACTCTAACCACTAGGCTACCCTGCCGCCTCTACACTCTAACCACTAGGCTACCCTGCCGCCTCTACACTCTAACCACTAGGCTACCCTGCCGCCTCTACACTCTAACCACTAGGCTACCCTGCCACCTCTACACTCTAACCACTAGGCTACCCTGCCGCCTCTACACTCTAACCACTAGGCTACCCTGCCACCTCTACACTCTAACCACTAGGCTACCCTGCCACCTCTACACTCTAACCACTAGGCTACCCTGCCGCCTCTACACTCTAACCACTAGGCTACCCTGCCCCTTTAATTCTAGCCCCGTGTTACGTCCCAATTCACCTCGAACACTTCATTTACATGCCTTTTAAAAATGGTGGAAACTCCCTCCACGCAATGCACCAATCAAATGCTTTTTAAATCCATGACGGGGAGTGAAAAAACGCACACATGGGTGGAGAATATTGGTTATTAGTGTACTGTTCTGCTGGTTGGTTGTGAAACTGTCTGTTGTCCCACCCAAGGTGATTTCAGGATGGTGATTGGAGAAGACCGGTCCAAGGTGGCTAACATTGTCAAGGAAAACGTCCAACATTTCCGCATTCTCTACAACAATATTCTGCAAGAGTGTCCACAGGTGGTGTACAAGCCACAGCAGGGGAAACTGGAGGTGAGAAGTGTGTGTGTGTGTGTGTGCACCACACAAGCCTCAGCAGGGGAAACTGGAGGTGAGAAGTGTGTGTGTGTGCACCTCACAAGCCACAGCAGGGGAAACTGGAAGTGAGAAGTGTGTGTGTGTGTGTGTGTGTGTGTGTTGGTGGTGTGTGTGCATGTGCACCACACAAGCCTCAGCAGGGGAGGCAGGAGGTGAGAAACACAGGTCTGGCCTCTATCCCAAATGTGTTCATATGATAATGTCATATTCTATATCAGGGCTCTTCAACCCTGTTCCTGGAGAGAGAGACCCTCCTGTAGGTGTGTTGAAGTCTGGAGGGTCAGTTTGTCCAGGTGACACCCCTCCCTCCCCAGGACCCCTAACCAGCTGATGCCCCTCCCCAGGACCCCTAACCAGCTGACGCCCCTCCCCCAGGGCCCCTAACCAGCTGACGCCCCTCCCCCAGGGCCCCTAACCAGCTGACGCCCCTCCCCAGGACCCCTAACCAGCTGACGCCCCTCCCCAGGACCCCTAACCAGCTGACGCCCCTCCCCAGGACCCCTAACCAGCTGACGCCCCTCCCCAGGACCCCTAACCAGCTGACGCCACTCCCCAGGACCCCTAACCAGCTGACGACCCCTCCCCAGGACCCCTAACCAGCTGACGCCCCTCCCCAGGACCCCTAACCAGCTGACGCCCCTCCCTAGGACCCCTAACCAGCTGATGGCCCTCCCAGGACCCCTAACGTGTGTGTGTTCTAGGTGTGTAATATGTGTAAATCTTCCAGGTGGATAAGAGTCCAGAGGGTCAGTTTGTCCAGCTGATGGCCCTCCCCAGGACCCTGCAGCAGAGGATCACACGACTGGTGGACCCGCCTGGGAAGAACAGGGACGTGGAGGAGATACTACTACAGGTGGCCCAGGACCCCGACTGCGGTTCTGTGGTGCAGCAGGGTATGTAGTTCAGGGGCTGAGGAGGTGGACCTGTAGCCAAAGGTTGCCGGTTCGAATCCTGGGCAAGGCGATGAAACAAGGGGTGAATCGATCTGACAGCTGGTGCTGCTTAACTTAATAACTTTAATAACTAATGTACAATATATATGACTAATGATGTACATGATGTATGATCTACTGTTGAAGTCTGAAGTTTACATACACTTAGGATGGAATCATTAAAACTCGTTTTTCCAAGCACTCCACAAATGTCTTGTTAACAAACTATAGTTTTGACAAGTCGGTTAGGACATCTACTTTGCGCATTGACACAAGTAATTTTTCCAACAATTGTTCACAGACAGATTATTTCACTTATAATTCACGGTATCACAATTCCAGTGGGTCAGAAGTTTACATACACTAAGTTGACTGTGCCTTTAAACAGCTTGGAAAATTACAGAAAATTATATAATGGCTTTAGAAGCTTCTGATAGGCTAATTGACATAATTTGAGTCATTTGGAGGTGGAGCTGTGGATGTATTTCAAGGCCTACCTTCAAACTCAGTGCCTCTTTGCTTGACATCATGAGAAAATCAAAAGAAATCAGCTAAGACCTCAGAAAAACAATTGTAGACCTCCACAAGTCTTGTGCCTGAAGGTACCACGTTCATCTGTACAAACAATAGTACACAAGTATAAACACCATGGGACCGCGCAGCCGTCATACTGCTCAGGTAGGAGATGTGTTCTGTCTCCTAGAGATGAACGTACTTTGGTGCGAAAAGTGCAAATCAATCCCAGAACAAGAGCAAAGGACCTTGTGAAGATGCTGGAGGAAACAGGTACAAAAGTATCTATATCCACAGTAAAACAAGTCCTGTATCGACATAACCTGAAAGGCCGCTCAGCAAGGAAGAAGCCACTGCTCCAAAACCGTCATAAAAAAGCCAGACTACGGTTTGCAACTGTACATGGGGACAAAGATTGTACTTTTTGGAGAAATGTCCTCTGGTCTGATGAAACAAAAATAGAACTGTTTGGCCATAATGACCATCGTTATGTTTGGAAGAAAAAGGGGGAGGCTTGCAAGCCGAAGAACACCATCCCAACAGTGAAGCATGGGCAGCATCATGTTGTGGGGGTGCTTTGCTGCAGGAGGGACTGGTGCACTTCACAAAATAGATGGCATCATGAGGAAAGAGAATTATGTGGATATATTGAAGCAACATCTCATAAGTTAAAGCTTGGTTGCAAATGGGTCTTCGAAATGGACAATGACCCCAAAGTTCCAAAGTTGTGGCAAAATGGCTTAAGGACAACAAAGTCAAGGTATTGGAGTGGTCATCACAAAGCCCTGACCTCAATCCTATAGAAAATGTGTGGGCAGAACTGAAAAAGCGTGTGTGAGCAAGGAGGCCTACAACCCTGACTCAGTTACACCAGCTCTGTCAGGAGGAATGGGCCAAAATTCACCCAACTTATTGTGGAAAGCTATCCGAAACATTTGACCCAAGTTAAAAAATGTAAAGGCAATGCTACCAAATACTAATTGAGTGTACAGTCGTGGCCAAAAGTTTTGAGAATGACACACACATAAATGTTCAGAGTCTGCTGTCTCAGTTTGTATGATGGCAATTTGCATATACTCCAGAATGTTACGAAGAGTGATCCGATGAATTGAAATTAATTGCAAAGTCCCTCTTTGCCATGCAAATGAACTGAATCCCCCCAAAAGCATTTCCACTGCGTTTCAGCCCTGCCACAAAAGGACCAGCTTGGAAAAAAGAGAGCCGCACATTTTAGGAGCTCAGATGCAAAAATGTCATTACCAACGTTGAGCTGTCTTCTTCAGGGTATATTTGGATTACAGCTGTCGAAACGTTGGTAATTACATTTTTGCATCTGAGCTCCTAGAGTGTGTGGCTCTCTTTTATTTTCATTTTCACGTTTTCTACTCCGCTAGCCAGCACCTCGCCTAAATAGGTGTGCGTTTATTTTTCTTCTACAAAAGGACCAGCTTACATCATGTCAGTGATTCTCTCGTTAACACAGGTGTGAGTGTTGACAAGGCTGGAGATCACTCTGTCATGCTGATTGAGTTTGAATGACAGACTGGGAGCTTCAAAGGGAGGGTGGTGCTTGGAATCATTGTTAATAATAATTTTGCACGCCCAATTTTTCAGTTTTTGATTTGTTAAAAAAAGTTTGAAATATCCAGTAAATGTCGTTCCACTTCATGATTGTGTCCCACTTGTTGTTGATTCTTCACAAAAAAATACAGTTTTATATCTTTATGTTTGAAGCCTGAAATGTGGCAAAAGGTCGCAAAGTTCAAGGGGGCCGAATACTTTCGCAAGGCACTGTAAGTGGCTCGGGGAACAAAACATCTATATTTTGGGTCCATGGCCAGGAAACTCCCCAGACCTTAATCCTATTGAGAACTTGTGGTCAATCCTCAAGAGGCGGGTGGACAAACAAAAACCACAAATTCTGACAAACTCCAAGCACTGATTATGCAAGAATGGGCTGCCATCAGTCAGGATGTGGCCCAGAAGTTAATTGACAGCATTTCAGGGCGGATTGCAGAGGTCTTGAAAAAGAAGGGTCAACACTGCAAATATTGACTCTTTGCATCAACTTCATGTAATTGTCAATAAAAGCCTTTGACACTTATGAAATTCTTGTAATTATACTTCAGTATTCCATAAATATCTAGACACTGAGGCAACAGACTTTGGAAATTAATATTTGTGTCATTCTCAACTTTTGGCCACGACTGTATGTAAACTTCTGACCCACTGTGAATGTGATGAAATAAATAAAAACTGATGTGTTGGCTTCAAAACAGTGCCCCCTACCAGTCATCTAGTGTGTGTGTGTGTGTATATATAAATCATTGACCCAGACTCTTCTGTTTCTTTTCTACAGGGATATCGTCAATAGTGAAGTCGTCAAGCATAACTCAGACCGCCAAAGGAATCGCCACGGCTGGTAATTTTTTTTTAATAGTTTTCTTCTATTATATATTTAATTAATTTGAGGATATCAACACTAAGTACACATACATCATACAGGGCAGATGTACAGGTTTACCTGACTGTGTTCTCCTCATACAGGTTTACCTGACTGTGTTCTCCTCATACAGGGCAGATGTACAGGTTTACCTGACTGTGTTCTCCTCATACAGGGCAGATGTACAGGTCTACCTGACTGTGTTCTCCTCATACAGGTCTACCTGACTGTGTTCTCCTCATACAGGTCTACCTGACTGTGTTCTCCTCATACAGGGCAGATGTACAGGTCTACCTGACTGTGTTCTCCTCATACAGGTTTACCTGACTGTGTTCTCCTCATACAGGTCTACCTGACTGTGTTCTCCTCATACAGGGCAGATGTACAGGTCTACCTGACTGTGTTCTCCTCATACAGGTTTACCTGACTGTGTTCTCCTCATACAGGTCTACCTGACTGTGTTCTCCTCATACAGGGCAGATGTACAGGTTTACCTGACTGTGTTCTCCTCATACAGGGCTGCTGAAGTCTCTGTCCTACAGCACCAAGAAGCTCCAGAAGATGTGGAAGGGCTGGAGAATGAAGACGCCTTGATCCTCCCAGTTATATTTAAGCAATAAGGCCTGGGGGGGTGTGGTATATGGCCAATATACCACGGCTAAGGGCTGTTCTCACGTACGTACGAACGACGCAACGTGGAGTGCCTGGACACAGCCCTTAGCCGTGGTATATTGGCCATATATCACAACCTCCCGAGGTGCCTGATTGCTTAAATATAACTGGTTACCAATGTAATTAGAGCAGTAAAAATAAATGTTTCTTCATACCCGTGGTATACGGTCTGATATACTATGGCTTTCAGCCAATCAGCATTCAGGGCTCGAACCACCCCGTTTTTTTATAAATGGCTATATACTGTACGGTTCCTTTCTGCCTGGATGAACTGATATACCAACCTGTTCCCCTTGGGGGCATTGTTCAAGAGGATGCAACATCACAGAACGTTTTAGATGGATAGAAATGTGTTGTGTACAACATATAAACGATACTCTGTCATGCACAATAGGGAATTGTTATAATTTTTTACCTGCAGCGTTGTGAATGTTTCACCTAACTGAATATAACCCAGTTACACAAAGAGGTCCTTTTTTTAAAAATGAAGCCCCGTTTCCCTGTCTTAATCTACATGTCTACAGGGTCTGTTGACCGTTTTAAAATCAGCCATTACCTGGGGTGTATTCATTCTGCCAAACCAAACGTTTTAGTTGCAGACGTTTCGTCAAACAGAACAAAACCGGGAGTGCTGATCGATTGAAATGAAATTTTGGTGGGAGGTGGCTTATGGTGAGACAAATTAACATTCAATTATATGGCAACAGCTCCGGTGAACAGTCTTGCAATCAGCACGTTCCCTCAACTTGACATCGGTGGCATTGTGTTGTGACTAAACTGCACATTTTTAAAGTGGCCTTTTGTTTTTTTTTTGTGTCTCCCAGCACAAGGTGCACCTGTGTAATGATCATGCTGATTCATCCGTTTCTTGATATGCCACAGCTGTCAGGTGGATGCATTATCTTGCTCACAAACAAATTTATGCACAACATTTGATAGAAATAAGCTTTCTGTGCATCTCAGGGATATTTGACCTTTCACCTCAAGAAACATGGGACCAACATTTTATATGTTGTGTTTTATATATATTTTAAAAACATTTTTCTTCAGTGTACAATGACCAGAATCCATTGCACGCCTACTTGTCTGGTCTGTGTGGTGCAGACATGGAGAGACAGAAGAACACGTGATAGCTGCTTTGCCAGGTATCTCTACCTGAAAATACATGATCCAAGTGATTGATCGTTGGTATTCAGCAATCAAAGTAGGCCTTATTTACTTTGAAGAACTAAAATAGTGATTTTTTTTTTTTGTCAGACAGCAGCTCTATGGAGATGAGATGACTTGGAATTCAAATGAAGTTATCATATTGACCTAAAACAGCAGAAATAACTCATTAAAGTAATGTGAATAAATTATGGCTAAGTGATGAGCAGTAATGGACAGTCAATACCATCATGGAATTTATTGTTTTATTCTGTGTCAACCCACAATGCATTTCATGTCAAAACAAAATAATTGAAACCAAAATGGAAAACCTGGCACCAGGAAGCACCTATCTGAATTTGACTAATAGAAACTCTCACCAAACTAAAATGTTTTGCTTGGCAGACTGAATACTCCCCTTGGATAACATCTCGGCACATTGTGTGTCACCCACAATGATGTAGGGTGTGACTTTTTAGTGCACTTAAAAAAGAGAATGAAAGAAACGGTATGTCACTCATATCTTTGTAAAATGGCAGATTTTATGAGAATGGAATAAAGCGTCATCACCTTGGTTCTCAGTATCACTGTCTCAAACGGTTTGTCCACATGATAGACGGGTTAGCTGACGACGAAAACAATGGGGCAGAGTGCAGTGTGTTGTGGTTTTGAACGGTCAAAGAGCTAACGACAATGACAAGAATCTGCCATGTGGGAAGTCATGGCTGGCTCGTTTTTAACTCCATGTCTTGTTTTCATTGTCACGTCTTTGCTAAGAAGGTTAGAATTCACTATAGCTTGCTAACCAACAACTGGAATGATGTATTTGAGACAAGTGGTCATTTGCGAAAAATGTAAGTTTTCAACAAACATTAAAGACGAAATATAGTTGACATGTTGTAAACAATCTAAGCCAACCCAGTCTTGTTTTGCTCCATAGTTGCACGTGTGTGTTGCTAAACAACCAAGCAGTCTTTTTCGATTTGGATCATGTGTGGGTGTGACTTGAGAGAGCTAGTGCTAAATAAAATGGTTTGTTTCCCTTATCTGCTGAATCACTAGACAAGTGTGGTTCTCTTTTTAAAAAAAGGACGACCTTGACAAAGCAATTGCTATTCTAAAAGCACATGGACAACGCTATTGAAATACATGGTTAAGCCTAGTTAGTTTATTACATTGACAAAAAAAATGGGCTTTGCTCTGGGCCTGTTAGGGCACATGATTTCTTCAGAGGGTATATTGACGATCACATTTAATGTGCATCCCCGCCTCTTACGCGGGATGGAAACAGGATTCACCCCCCCCCCCCCCAAAAAAAATGTAACTTCTGTTTAAAAATCATAAATCATAACTGATCCCTTCACTGGCTCAAGGGGAACCTGGGAGGGCAGGTCTTCCAGCACCAGTACCCCTTCCAAGTCTTAAGATATCAAATCCAGAAATGGCAAAAACTATTATGCCTCAGCCACAAGATTTATGAGACTTGTGCTGTACAGATTAACTGTGGCAATAATCCTTAACACACAGGGTATCTTTTGTGTGGCAGCAAACATTTACTACAGGCTGTGGTGCGTCCAGCACCATCACTTGTTTTCTCGATGATTTTTAATCGCATTCGATTGACCTCAATCTCCTTCCCCCTTACAGGGCACTCCAGGAACTCAGTATCATGATCCCCACCACAATTGCAACACTGTCCTCCTTCTACACACCGTTCTTCAGTGTACTCAGTTCGTCTGCACACACACACACACACACACACACACACACACACACACTTGAAAACATTGTCAAATCCTTTACAATTCTTACACTGCAATGGTTTGGGGAAGAAAGCTCTTACAGCGTAACTTACATACGCATGTGAAGCTTGGTTAGGTATTTGCTCTTTATAAAAAAAAAATTTTTTTAAACAGGACTGACAGACTCTTATTTTTCCTCCATTCAACCAGCGAGTATCTTCACCTCAAAAAGGTTTCCACACGCATCCCAACAAGAAGCGATTAATTATCATTCACAACACACGTATCCTTCACTCCAATTTCAGACCATTTCCGTTTTGTTCCAGTTTTCGATATTACTGTTGTCCATTCAGAACATTCGTCTTCACCAATTATTACTCGACGCGCTACTCGATTCGAACTCCGCATCCACTTCCGCCACTTTCCCTCCCACCTCTTCGTTCGTCCATCGGGAACGTTATTTGCAATTATTTCCTTGTCTTGTACCTGCAACGGATGTGACGAAATGTCATTATCATAATTTATGCCGATATTATTTCGTAGCGCTCGACCAATGAGCGCTCTCCACTTTCACCACCTGCTAGGAAGAGAATTCTATCATTCCAAACATTCTTCCCCCTGTCGTTTACAACGAAGTTCGTAAGTTTTTGTTGTCGGACCGCTTAGCCATTGTTTTTCCACTCACCTCGGACACAAAACAATTAAATTGGTCCGTTGCTTCCTGCCCCCCCCTGTGGATTCAAACGGAGCCAGGATTGTTAGCGTTATTATCGGCGCGAATATAACTCCGAAGATCCCAAAGTGGCGCTCTAAGGAAGGCGGTCTAAGGAAGGTGGTATGTACCATGTCACGACCAGACTACTATAATACTAGGTCGATGCTGAGACACTTTAGTAAGCTGCAGTGCATATGCTTGTTGCGTGACAATTCATGAATGACATTGTTTTACAACTGAAAGTAGAGGGGAGGGGGGAATGTTTCCCCAAGGCAAAATGTAAGTGTGACTAATGATTTAATGATTGGGAGACGATGAGTAACATTATTATAAGTAGGCCAAGTAGGCTAAATAACGTTCTAATTTGAAGAAAATGTACCATAATAACTCGTACATGGTTTATGTACCCTCCTGTGTTAACTATTCCTAGATACATGGGAAACGGGATAAAAGTTGTAACGTTGAAAATGTCATGAGAGAAATGTCAGATAGTGTAGACTATATTAAAGTGGTTTTCCCGAAGAAGGGGAAGAAACGAAGGCAGGAAAGGTATCTTCGGAATGTTGAGTGTGGGAAGCGAGAGAAGACGACGGGAGTAGTGCGTGCTACCGCGTTACAGTGGAGGCTGGTGACTCGAACACCATTAGGAGGACCGGAGACTCACGGTGTAGGCACGGACATCAGACGAGGAAAAAAGCTTGTTTGAAAAGTCTATGACAAATTATTTTAACCTAAAACATTTAATAAAGGCATTTTATAGTAAAATATTCAACTAGGTAGTAGCAGTGTGCAGGACAGGCTCATTGTATTTATTGTACCTTTACCTCTAAGTCAGTTAAGAACAAATTCTTATTTTCAATTACAACAGTGCAGTGAACAGGCAGAATGACATATTTGTACCTTGTCAGCTCAGGGATTTGAACTTGCAACCTTCCGGTAACTAGTCCAATGCTCTAACCACTAGACTACCCTGCCGCCCCAGGGTAGCCATCATGGATGTATTGTGTTGGAGAAGAGCTCAACACTTCCACTCAGGGCAGGACAGGATTGTACTGATAAAGATGTGCCGTTAGACTAAACATAAAATGATCACATATCTCCCTTATTTATTACAGGATTGTGATATGTAATTTAATCAACATTAGATACTAGTTTAACAATTTTAAAACAAGTTTAAACACTGAAAAGTATCAACACTTCGTCACTCCAAAATGTACGTGAGCTAACTCGTATGTAAAGATTGAACATCTTAGCGTAAACGACAATAGATAATTGAGTAGTAACAAGTAGGTTTTTATTATTACTAAACTCCAAAACCAGCGGTGGCCAACGTTGCTCCACTGTTCCCTGATCGACTGGGGGAGCAGACTCCTATTCCAGACCAGCAATAACACACATGATTATCAACTCATTAGATTGGATACGTTGAATCAGGTGTGTTATTGCAGGGCTGAAACATAACCCTGCACCCTGCAGACGACCCGCAGGGTTATCCTGCTCCAATTGTAATAGGTTTATACATTGTGTGTGATGTTTAACTGTATATTTTGTTGCTAACATAGGTACACATAATCCATGGGAAATAGAATATTCCCTAAATCTCAGGTTTGGGACGTTCATTGGGATCTCACTCCATCATTAACCTGTATGAGGAAAGAAAAAAACCCCAAAGAAACAGGCTTAATTTTACTCAAATTAAAATATAATTTATAATTCTGTTATCTCTCCTTCCTCAAAGTTTTCCATGCTAGGGACTGGAACTCTATCTGACAGCTGGAAATGAGCTAGCTGATTTATATTTAATTAACTTCGCTAAACAGTATGTAAAGTTAGCTAGCTCGCTAGCTAGCAAAGCGGCCTACTGTAGCTCGGTAGCTAACTAGCTAATAATACCTTTTTTCTCCTTTTTTTTTTTTACATTTTCAAAATATATTGACTTTTAATATGTTCTGTCTCTGATTTAATTGAGTTCTTGAAAAAAATTAAATAATGGGCAGCCTTCCCTATTTTTCTGGTGGTAGTGCACAGCCAGCCAGCCAGCAGGCAAAAAGTGTGTGTCACGTTTAAGTTAAGCACGCTTCTAAATCATACATGTGCAGTACTAAGGGAGGAAGAAGTCCATTACTGTGCAAGTCTATGGCAGCTAGAACCACAAGCCTCTATAGTGTTGCATTGGAGGCTTCGCAGCCAGAGGAGAATGTGAAATTCCTGAACACCGGCTACACCATGGTGCTAACCCTAGAGGGTGCTGTTGAGACTACTGTAGACCTTCATTGCAAAACATTGTGTTTTAATCAGGTATTTGATGACGTGACTATATTTAGTAAAGTTTTATCTATACAGGATCACTTTTAAGTTTCGAGTAGGATGAGCCTCCCACTGGAGCTATTTAATCCACTACTTCGTTCATCAGTTCTGTCAGGACAACGTCACCAACCGACACGTGAGTTCTGTCAGTGGGTACAAACGACACACTCTGCAAGAAGCGAGACGCTAGTAAATAATGCATCCTGCTTGGAGCCACGTTCTAGCCCAGTAATAACACATGGTTATACGTGAAACGCTATAGTAAGCATGCAGTCCATTTGTCATCATAATCCATTAAGATTACAGTTATTTTAAATCTTTCTTTTCAGGTTTGTTGTGAAGAATGGAGACGCCATTGGATGTTCTGTCTAGAGCTGCGTCGTTAGTGCACGAGGATGATGAGAAACGTAAGTTTGCTCCTAATACAGTATCTGGGAAGAACTGTGTGTGTGTGTGTGTGTGCGCCTCTAAGCTACTGTCTCTGGTCAGATAATGGTGTCTGATATACTTGAGCCTCTAAGCTACTGTCTCTGGTCAGATAATGGTGTCTGATATACTTGAGCCTCTAAGCTACTGTCTCTGGTCAGATAATGGTGTCTGATATACTTGAGCCTCTAAGCTACTGTCTCTGGTCAGATAATGGTGTCTGATATACTTGAGCCTCTAAGCTACTGTCTCTGGTCAGATAATGGTGTCTGATATACAGTGGGGCAAAAAAGTATTTAGTCAGCCACCAATTGTGCAAGTTCTCCCACTTAAAAGATGAGAGAGGCCTGTATTTTTTATCACAGGTACACTTCAACTATGACAGACAAAATTAGAAAAACAATCCAGAAAATTCACATTGTAGGATTTTTAATGAATTTATTTGCAAATTATGGTGGAAAATAAGTATTTGGTCAATAACAAAAGTTTCTCAATACTTTGTTATATACCCTTTGTTGGCAATGACAGAGGTCAAACGTTTTCTGTAAGTCTTCACAAGGTTTTCACACACTGTTGCTGACCATGAAGGCCTGATTCACACAGTGGTGAGGGCACCACTCTGGTCTTCTAGACCGTGGAAATATGTCCTTTGGTCTGATGAGTCCAAATTTGAGACTTTTGGTTCCAACCACTATGTTTTTGTGAGACGCAGAGTAGGTGAACGGATGATCTCTGCATGTGTGGTTCCCACCGTGAAGCATGGAGGTTTGATGGTGCTTTATTTAGAATTCAAGGCCAGCATGGCTACAAAAACATTCTGCAGTGATACGCCATCCCATCTGGTTTGGGCTTATTTTTTAAATTTTACCTTTATTTAACTGGGCAAGTCAGTTAAGAACACATTCTGCCTAGGAACAGTGGGTTAACTGCCTTGTTCAGGGGCAGAACAACAGATTTTTACCTTGTCAGCTCGGGGATTTGAACTTGTAACCTTTCGGTTACTAGTCCAACACTCTAACCACTAGGCTACCCTGCCGCCACCACACTCTAACCACTAGGCTACCCTGCCGCCTCTACACTCTAACCACTAGGCTACCCTGCCGCCCCAACACTCTAACCACTAGGCTACCCTGCCGCCCCTACACTCTAACCACTAGGCTACCTGCTGCCCCTACACTCTAACCACTAGGCTACCCTGCCGCCTCTACACTCTAACCACTAGGCTACCCTGCCGCCTCTACACTCTAACCACTAGGCTACCCTGCCGCCTCTACACTCTAACCACTAGGCTACCCTGCCGCCTCTACACTCTAACCACTAGGCTACCCTGCCGCCTCTACACTCTAACCACTAGGCTACCCTGCCGCCTCTACACTCTAACCACTAGGCTACCCTGCCGCCTCTACACTCTAACCACTAGGCTACCCTGCCGCCTCTACACTCTAACCACTAGGCTACCCTGCCGCCTCTACACTCTAACCACTAGGCTACCCTGCCGCCTCTACACTCTAACCACTAGGCTACCCTGCCGCCTCTACACTCTAACCACTAGGCTACCCTGCCGCCTCTACACTCTAACCACTAGGCTACCTGCCACCTCTACACTCTAACCACTAGGCTACCTGCCGCCCCTACACTCTAACCACTAGGCTACCCTGCCGCCTCTACACTCTAACCACTAGGCTACCTGCCACGTCTACACTCTAACCACTAGGCTACCTGCCGCCTCCACACTCTAACCACTAGGCTACCCTGCCACCTCTACACTCTAACCACTAGGCTACCCTGCTGCCTCTATACTCTAACCACTAGGCTACCCTGCTGCCTCTACACTCTAACCACTAGGCTACCTGCCGCCTATACACTCTAACCACTAGGCTACCCTTCTGCCTCTACACTCTAACCACTAGGCTACCTCCCGCCTATACGCTCTAACCACTAGGCTACCTGCCGCCCCTACACTCTAACCACTAGGCTACCCTGCCAACTCTACACTCTAACCACTAGGCTACCTACACACACACACACACACACACACAGACACACACACACACAGTAGTGTGTGTATTTAGTTATTTACAAAAAAATATATGGGATTGTAAATTATGCTGACAATTACATTGGAAGCTACAATCTATCTACAATCTAGCCCCCCCCACACACACACACCATGATGTCGTTGTTTAGTTATATATTTTTTTACCAAAGTCAAATATAATTGATTAATTAATTGTTTCATTCATACAACAACAAAAAATGGCCCTTCTGTGACTTTGTCTAATACGCTTTTGGTTTTCTAACCTTGGTATCATTTTTGATATCAAGTATCGTGGTAGTAAACCTGGTGTCAAAGTCAAACTTCTGGTATTGTGAAAGCCCTGCCCCAGTCCTACCCAAGCCCGAGGCCTTAGTCACTCCTCATGGCTGTATCAACACATAATCATACTTCAATTCTGGCTGAAAAATTCCTTCCTAGATTAAACAGCAGCAAATCCTTCTCAGCAGGCCTGCAGGCTGGCTAGAGCTAGGAGTACAGACAGACAGGCAGGCTGGCTAGAGCTAGGAGTACAGACAGACAGGCAGTCTGCCTAGAGCTAGGAGTACAGACAGTCTGTCTAGAGCTAGGGGCACAGGCAGTCTGTCTAGAGCTAGGGGCACAGGCAGTCTGTCTAGAGCTAGGGGCACAGGCAGTCTGTCTAGAGCTAGGGGCACAGGCAGTCTGTCTAGAGCTAGGGGCACAGGCAGTCTGTCTAGAGCTAGGGGCACAGGCAGTCTGTCTAGAGCTAGGGGCACAGGCAGTCTGTCTGCCTGTGCCCCTAGCTCTAGACAGACTGCCTGTGCCCCTAGCTCTAGTCTGTCTAGAGCTAGGGGCACAGGCAGTCTGTCTAGAGCTAGGGGCACAGGCAGTCTGTCTAGAGCTAGGGGCACAGGCAGTCTGTCTAGAGCTAGGGGCACAGGCAGTCTGTCTAGAGCTAGGGGCACAGGCAGTCTGTCTAGAGCTAGGAGTACAGGCAGTCTGTCTAGAGCTAGGAGTACAGGCAGTCTGTCTAGAGCTAGGGGTACAGGCAGTCTGTCTAGAGCTAGGGGTACAGGCAGTCCGTCTAGAGCTAGGGGTACAGGCAGTCCGTCTAGAGCTAGGGGTACAGGCAGTCTGTCTAGAGCTAGGGGCACAGGCAGTCTGTCTAGAGCTAGGGGCACAGGCAGTCTGTCTAGAGCTAGGGGCACAGGCAGTCTGTCTAGAGCTAGGGGCACAGGCAGTCTGTCTAGAGCTAGGGGCACAGGCAGTCTGTCTAGAGCTAGGGGCACAGGCAGTCTGTCTAGAGCTAGGGGCACAGGCAGTCTGTCTAGAGCTAGGGGCACAGGCAGTCTGTCTAGAGCTAGGGGCACAGGCAGTCTGTCTAGAGCTAGGGGCACAGGCAGTCTGTCTAGAGCTAGGGGCACAGGCAGTCTGTCTAGAGCTAGGAGTACAGGCAGTCTGTCTAGAGCTAGGAGTACAGGCAGTCTGTCTAGAGCTAGGGGTACAGGCAGTCTGTCTAGAGCTAGGGGTACAGGCAGTCCGTCTAGAGCTAGGGGTACAGCCAGTCCGTCTAGAGCTAGGGGTACAGGCAGTCCGTCTAGAGCTAGGGGTACAGGCAGTCTGTCTAGAGCTAGGGGTACAGGCAGTCTGTCTAGAGCTAGGGGTACAGGCAGTCCGTCTAGAGCTAGGGGTACAGGCAGTCCGTCTAGAGCTAGGGGTACAGGCAGTCCGTCTAGAGCTAGGGGTACAGGCAGTCCGTCTAGAGCTAGGGGTACAGGCAGTCCGTCTAGAGCTAGGGGTACAGGCAGTCCGTCTAGAGCTAGGGGTACAGGCAGTCCGTCTAGAGCTAGGGGTACAGGCAGTCCGTCTAGAGCTAGGGGTACAGGCAGTCCGAGCGTAGAGGCGGCAGGGTAGCCTAGTGGTTAGAGCGTAGAGGCGGCAGGGTAGCCTAGTGGTTAGAGTGTTGGACTAGTAACCGAAAGGTTCCAAGATTCAATCCCCGAGCTGACAAGGTAAAAAATCTGTCGTTCTGCCCCTGAACAAGGCAGTTAACCCACTGTTCCTAGGCCGTCATTGAATATAAGAATTTGTTCTTAACTGACTTGCCTAGTTAAATAAAGGTCAAATAATAAGTTGCAACTTGCTAGTTGTTCTGTGTGGAGTAGGGCTTACCCTATTTAATCCATGGTTTGGTTGATCGGCTCTTGGTTGAACAATATTTTTGTAAAGTACCAGTCAAAAGTTTGGACACACCTACTCATTCAAGGGTTTTTCTTTATTTTTTACTATTTTCTACATTGTAGAATAATAGTGAAGACATCAAAACTATGAAATAACACATATGGAATCATGTAGTAACCAAAAAAGTGTTAAAATATATATTTGAGATTCTTCAAAGTAGCCACCCTTTGCCTTGATGACAGCTTTGCACACTCGTGACTCCAGTTTGTGTAAGGGCTATTTGACCAATACGGAGAGTGATGGAGTGCTGCATCAGATGACCCGGCCTCCACAGTCACCCGACCTCAACCCAATTGAGATGGTTTGTGATGAGTTGGACCGCAGAGTGAAGGAAAAGCAGCCAACAAGTGCTCAGCATATGTGGGAACTCCTTCAAGACTGTCGGGAAAATAATTCCAGGTGACTATCTCATGAAGCTGGTTGAGAGAATGCCAAGAGTGTGCAGCCCTAGTGTGGAGTGACGGGTCCATGGAACAGTGGGCTAACTGTCAGCCTTACCGGGGAACAGTGGGTTAACTGTCAGCCTTACCGGAGAACAGGGGGTTAACTGTCAGCCTTACCGGGGAACAGGGGGTTAACTGTCAGCCTTACCAGGGAACAGTGGGTTAACTGTCTTGCTCAGGGGCAGAATGACATATTTTTACCTTGTCAGCTCGGGGATTCAATCCAGCAACTATTCGGTTACTAGTCCAACGGTCTAGCCACTGAAATAGACATAAAGGGAGGGAGAAAGATGGACAGCAGGGCCCTGGTCTAAAGTAGTGCACTATATAGGGTCCTGGTCTAAAGTAGTGCACTATATAGGGCCCTGGTCTAAAGTAGTGCACTATATAGGGCCCTGGTCTAAAGTAGTGCACTATATAGGGCCCTGGTCTAAAGTAGTGCACTATATAGGGCCCTGGTCTAAAGTAGTGCACTATATAGGGAATAGGGTCCTGGTCTAAAGTAGTGCACTATATAGGGAATAGGGCTCTGGTCTAAAGTAGTGCACTATATAGGGAATAGGGTCCTGGTCTAAAGTAGTGCACTATATAGGGAATAGGGTGCCATTTGAGATGCAGGCTCATGGGAACATAGTGAGAGCTCCTCTGACCTTCTCCCCATGTCCCCTGCTGGGCTTTTGTTCTCACCGGGCTGATGATGCCACTGTGTTGTGGTTGTGCGTGGTCTCTTTGTCCCAACACAATACAGATGACCTGTTTCCACAATAGACCTCAGTAGCACAGACCCAGACCCCAGAACCCAAGCCCAGAGACCAAGCCCAGAGCCTGAGCACAATCCCAGCCCCAGAGCCCAGCGCACATCCCCAGAGCCCAGCGCACATCCCCAGAGCCCAGCGCACATCCCCAGAGCCCAGCGCACAACCCCAGAGCCCAGCGCACAACCCCAGAGCCCAGCGCACAATCCCAGCCCCAGAGCCCACAACCCCAGAGCCCACAACCCCAGAGCCCACAACCCCAGAGCCCACAACCCCAGAGCCCACAACCCCAGAGCCCACAACCCCAGAGCCCACAACCCCAGAGCCCAGAGTAGGGCTGTTGAGGTGACTGTATTACCTCCACACCGGCGGTCACGAGTCATGAAATCAGTCAAATTCCACGTGACCGTTTAGTCACGATAATTAGGCTTCTCCAAGCTCAGATGCTGCTGATGGTCATTAGTAACCAAACTCGCTAACTCCCTGATACTCAACACTTTAGATTTCCAGAAAGTGAACAACTAAGGAATCTTTTTTTTTTCTACTTCTCTCATTGACCTCTTAAATCCCAAACCCCAGCCTGGTCTGTTTCACAAGTGTTCCTGCGACGTTGTGCCTTTGGGTTTACAAACTCTGTGACTGCGCTACACTACACTGATGGGAGGGAGAGGTTCCCTGGCCCAACTTTATCCACTACATAAAGAGAGACCTAAGACAACACAACACTACATAAAGAGAGACAACACAACACTACATAAAGAGAGACCTAAGACAACACAACACTACATAAAGAGAGACCTAAGACACCACAACACTACATAAAGAGAGACCTAAAGACAACACAACACTACATAAAGAGAGACCTAAGACAACACAACACTACATAAAGAGAGACCTGATACAACACAACACTACATAAAGAGACAACACAACACTACATAAAGAGAGACCTAAGACAACACAACACTACATAAAGAGAGACCTAAGACAACACAACACTACATAAAGAGAGACAACACAACACTACATAAAGAGAGACCTGAGACAACACAACACTACATAAAGAGACAACACAACACTACATAAAGAGAGACCTAAGACAACAACAAAGCATGGTAGCAACACAACACTACATAAAGAGAGACAACACTACATAAAGAGAGACCTAACACAACACTACATAGCGACCTAACACAACACAACACTACATAAAGAGAGACAACACAACACTACATAAAGAGAGACAACACAACACTACATAAAGAGAGACAACACAACACTACATAAAGAGAGACCTGAGACAACACAACACTACATAAAGAGAGACCTAAGACAACACAACACTACATAAAGAGAGACAACACAACACTACAGAAAGAGAGACCTAAGACAACACAACACTACATAAAGAGAGACCTAAGACAACACTACATAGAGACCTAAGACAACAACATAGCAAGGTAGCAACATGACGACAACATGGTAGCAACACAACATGACAACAACATGGTAGCAACACAACATGACAACAACATAGCAAGGCAGCAACACATGACAACACAGCATGATGACAACATGGTAGCAACATGACAACAACATAGCAAGGCAGCAACACATCATGGCAGAAAGACCACATGGCAGCAGCACAACATGGTAGCAACACCACAGGGTACAAACATTATTGGGCACAGACAGCAGCACAAAGGGCAAGAAGGTAGAGACAACAATACATCACACCTGATTGCAAGAAGCTAACCACTTAGCTAGGTAGCTAGCTACTAAAATTAGCAAACCAAATGCACAACTGCAGAGCATTTAGCACATTTTAGACGGGTAACTTAATAGTTCTAAGTTATCTAGCTGACAAATATCTAGTAGTGAATTCCAGACTAACTAGATCACCTGGCGCATGCTGCACAACAGTGACTCACGAGGTTCTGGTCTCTCGTCATCGTGACTGGGGACTCCTGGTGAGCTTCATAGTGTAAAATAATGTAACGGGTGAAATCAGGAATGAGATTTCCTTTATCTAATAAATAATAATGGCAAGTTGACTGCAGGTATTTACTTAAGTAAATAAAAATATTTAAATGTATTTAAAACAACATTTTAATTGTTTTAAGAAGTAGTATTGACGGTATTGAAAAACCATCCCGTGGCTATTTCCAAACACCCTGGTATACGTTATAGTACCCAAGCCTAACTACAATACACTAGACTAGATTTACTTCTGCTACAACATGCGAGAGAGAGAGAGAGAGGCTACACCTCACTCACGGGATCACTCACTCACTCACGGGATCACTCACTCACTCACGGGATCACTCACTCACTCACGGGATCACTCACTCACTCACGGGATCACTCACTCACGGGATCACTCACTCACGACTCTGTGACGTTAACTAAACTACACTGGGATCTCCCTAGTTTCTCTCATGTTGTGAGCAGGTATGCAGACCAAATAGATGAAACATGATATATTGTCTACACACTGTGGCAGGAGATGGCTGAGGCCAGGACAGGCCTTTTTATGTCTGTAGTACTGTCAGACTTGGTTGTATCAAGGCCTTTAACCTGTGTGTGTGTGTGTGTGTGTGTGTGTGTGTGTGTGTGTGTGTGTGTGTGTGTGTGTGTGTTGGCCCAGCCAAGTCAGCAAGTCATTATATAGAGTAACATGGTCTAGTTTCTCTCTAGACAGACAGGTTGATCATTATATAGAGTAACATGGTCTAGTCTCTAGACAGACAGGTTGATCATTATATAGAGTAACATGGTCTAGTTTCTCTCTAGACAGACAGGTTGATCATTATATAGAGTAACATGGTCTAGTTTCTCTCTAGACAGACAGGTTGATCATTATATAGAGTAACATGTATTATGTAGATTGATGAGAATTTGTATTTTTTTAAATCCATTTTAGAATAAGGCTGTAACGTAACAAAATGTGGAAAAAGTCGAGGGGTCTGAATACTTTCTGAAGGCTCTGTATGTGTATTAGAGGTCGACCAATTATGATTTTTCAACGCCGATACCGATTGGAGGAGGCCGATTTAAAAAAAAAATAAATAAAAAAAGGTTGATTCTATTGATTTCTTTTTTTTTTTATATATATATATATAATTTTTTTTACATGTATTTGTAATAATGACAATTACAACAATACTGAATGAACACTTATTTTAACTTAATATAATACATCAATAAAATAAATGTAGCCTCAAGTAAATAATGAAACATGTTCAATTTGGTTTAAATAATGCAAAAACAAAGTGTTGGAGAAGAAAGTAAAAGTGTATGTGTATGTGCCATGTAAGAAAGCTAACGTTTAAGTTCCTTGCTCAGAACATATGAAAGCTGGTGGTTCCTTTTAACATGAGTCTTCAATATTCCCAGGTAAGAAGTTTTAGGTTGTAGTTAGTTATTATAGGACTATTGGACTTTGACTATTGGATGTTCTTATAGGCACTTTAGTATTGCCAGTGTAACAGTATAGCTTGCCTCCCTCTCCTCGCTTCTACCTGGGCTCAAACCAGCAACACAACGACAACAGCCACCATCAAAGCAGCGTTACTCATGCAGAGCAAGGGAAACAACCACTCCAAGGCTCAGAGCGAGTGACATTTGAAACGCTATTAGCGTGCGCTAACTAGCTAGCCATATCACTTCGGTTACACCAGCCTCATCTCGGGAGTTGATAGGCTTGAAGTCATAAACAGCGCAATGCTTGAAGCACAACGAAGAGCTGCTAGCAAAACGCACGAAAGTGCTGTTTGAATTCATGTTTACGCGCCTGCTTCTGCCTACCACCTCTGTCAGATTATATGCAACGCAGGATAGATAGATAATATCTAGTAATATCATCAACCATGTGTAGTTAACTAGTGATTATGATTGATTGTTTTTTATAAGATAAGTTTAATGCTAGCTAGCAATTTACCTTGGCTTACTGCATTCGCGTAACAGTCTCCTTGTGGAGTGCAACGAGAGAGAGAGGCAGGTCATTATTGCGTTGGACTAATCAACTGTAAGGTTGGATCCCCCGAGCTGACAAGGTGAAAATCTGTCTTTCTGCCCCTGAACGAGGCAGTTAACCCACCGTTCCTAGGCCGTCATTGAAAATAAGAATGTGTTCTTAACTGACTTGCCAAGTTAAAAGTACAGTATTATACAGAGCCATGAGTGCA
Source organism: Oncorhynchus mykiss (assembly GCF_057628025.1). NCBI lineage: Eukaryota > Metazoa > Chordata > Actinopteri > Salmoniformes > Salmonidae > Oncorhynchus > Oncorhynchus mykiss. The sequence goes on from NC_143028.1 coordinate 80,181,341, forward strand.
TGGAACTCCCTTCCATCTTATACAGAGCATGTGATCAGTAAACCTGGTTTAAAACCACAAATAAAGAAATGCCTTTCCCCCATGTGACACACACACACACACACACACACACACACACACACACACACACACTATATGTTAATGTTTTTAATGTAAATCGTAAAGTATTTTGTCTGTTTTTTTCCGTTATGTGTCAGACCCCAGTTAAACTAGATGTCGCCATTGGCTTCGGATAATGGGGATCCTAATGAATCAGAATTAATTTCCCTGCTAGGCATGCTGACCCAGAAACCTCTGACCTCTTGTCCAGGATTGCCCACTGTCTGTCTCTCTCTCTCTCTCTCTCGCTCTCGCTCTCTCTGCTCCTGGTAAGCAGAGCTTTGGGCCTCTGCTAACTCCAACCCACTGACCTCTGCTAGGTGTGTGTGTAGGGGGGGGGGGGGGGGTTTAGTGAGGTTCTCTTGCTGTCTGCGTACCAGAGTGTTGTGTTGTCTTGTATACTAGATCTCCTGTGAACTATGCAGGGCTGTGGAGATTTATTGAGAGGTGGTTTCATCAAGATCCTCCTACTACCACATACCATTTTTAGATGTATATATTATATTTAGTCATGGGGCTTACAAAGAATCTTGGTCGACCGAGAGTCATCCTGTTCTATCGACCAATCAATTGGTCAATATTTAAACTTAATTTTCAGGATATAGACAGACACACCCTATGTGTTTTGAATAAAATCAATTACAAATGCACTTGTCTGATGCTTTAAGCACACTGTTTGATTTAAATAATTAAGACGCACAAATGACTCAAGAAAGTGCCCGATGGTCACTGTGTCACATCAATAAATCGGTTATAATAAACTCTGAACACAGTAACGTGACAGAAAAATAGATGCGGAGAACGTGACACTGGAAATGGGTGAATGTTTACTGGTTGCTCAGGAGGGAAAGGGGAAATCAGATCTGTGGAAGACATGTGACTTAGTTGTGGAAGCTACTGGAGATCCAGACAAAGGAGGGGAGGAGCAAGATTACAGTATTATTTTTTCAGACCATTTTGGAACAGTGTAAACAACACTAAATAAATAAGTGTACCAGAGTCTGTTCTAACAATAAAAATATAACTCAAGAAAAAAAAGAAACATCCCTTTTTCAGGACCCCGTCTTTCAAAGATAATTCGTAAAAATCAAAAAAACTTCACAGATCTTCATTTGTAAAGGGTTTAAACACTGTTTCCCCATGCTTGTTCAATGAAGGGGCGGCAGGTAGCCTAATGGTTAGGGCATTGGACTAGTAACCGAAAGGTTGCAAGGTCAAATCCCCGAGCTGACAAGGTAAAAATCTGTCGTTCTGCCCCTGAACAAGGCAGCTAACCCACTGTTCCTATGCTGTCATTGTAAATAAGAATTTGTTCTTAACTGAATTGCCTAGTTAAATAAAGGTTAAATGAAAATTAACCACAAACAATTAATGAACCTTAATGCACCTGTGGAACGGTCGTTAAGACACCTAACAGCTTAGACGGTAGGCAATTAAGGTCACACTTATGAACACTTAGGACACTATAGAGGCCTTTCTACTGACTCTGAAAAACACCAAAAGAAAGATGCCCAGGGTCCCTGCTCATCTGCGTAAACGTGCCTTAGGCATGCTGCAAGGAGGCATGAGGACTGCAGATGTGGCCAGGGCAATACATTGCAATGTCTGTACTGTGAGACGCCTAAGACATCGCTACAGGGAGACAGGAGGGACAGCTGACCGTCCTCGCAGTGGCAGACCACGTGTAACAACACCTGTACAGGATCGGTACATCCGAACATCACATCTGCTTGACCGGTACAGGATGGCAACAACAACTGCCTGAGTTACACCAGGAACGCACAAACAGTGCTCAGACTGTCCACAATATGTGACTGTCCCCTATGTGAGAGGCTGGACTGAGGGCTTATAGGCCTGTTGTCTGGTGAGGACCTGCCTTACATCACAAACAACAACGTCGCCTATGGTCACAAACCCACTGTCGCTGGACCAGACAGGACTGGCAAAAAGTGCTCTTCACTGACGTGTCACGGTTTTGTCTCACCAGGAGTGATGGTCAGATTCACGTTTATTGTTGAAGGAATGAGCGTTACACCATGTCTGTACTCTGGAGCGGGATTGATTTGGAGGTGGAGGGTCCGTCATGGTCTGGGCCGGTGTGTCACAGCATCATCAGACTGAGCTTGTTGTCATTGCAGGCAATCTCAACGCTGTGCGTTACAGGGAAGACATCCTCCTCCCTCATGTGGTACCTTTCCTGCAGGCTCATCCTGACATGACCCTCCAGCATGACACTGCCACCAGCCATACTGCTCGTTCTGTGCATGATTTCCTGCAAGACAGGAATGTCAGTGTTCTGCCATGGCCATCGAAGAGCCCGGATCTCAATCCCATTGAGTACGTCTGGGACCTGTTGGATCAGAGGGTGGGGGCTAGGGCCATTCCCCCCCAGAAATGTCCGGCAACTTGCAGGTGCTTTGGTAGGAGTGTGGGGTAACCTCTCATAGCAAGAACTGGCAAATCTGGTGCAGTCCATGAGGAGGAGATGTACTGCAGTACTTAATGCAGCTGGTGGCCACACCAGATACTGACTGTTACTTTTGATTTTGACCCCCCCCAGCTTCATGAGGTAGTCATCTGGAATGCATTTCAATTAACAGGTGTGCCTTGTTAATTTGTGGAATTTCTATCCTTAATGTGTTTGAGACAATCAATTGTGTTGATACAAGGTAGGGCTGGTACACAGAAGGAAGCCCTATTTGGTAAAATACCAAGTCCATATTATGGCAAGTACAGCCCAATTAAGCAAAGAGAAATGACAGTCCATCATTACTATAAGTCGTGAAGGTCAGTCAATTCTGAAAATGTCAAGAACTTTGAGAGTTTCTTCAAGTACAGTCTCAAAAACAATCAAGCTCTATGATGAAACTGGCTCTCATGAGGACCGCCACAGGAAAGGCAGACCCAGTTACCTCTGCTGCAGAGTATAAGTTCATTAGTTACCAGCCTAAGAAATTGCAGCCCAAATAAATGCTTCAGAGTTCAAGTAACAGACACATCTCAACATCAACTGTTCAGAGGAGATTGCGTGAATCAGGCCTTCATGGTCGAATTGCTACAAAGAAACCACTACTAAAGGACACCAATCATAAGAAGAGACTTGCTTGGGCCAAGAAACCCGAGCAATGGACATTAGACCGGTGGGAATCTGTCCTTTGGTCTGATGAGTCCAAATTTGAGATTTTTGGTTCCCGAACGCCGTCTTTGTGAGACGCGGTGTGGGTGAATGGATGATCCCTGCGTGTGTGGTTCCCACTGTGAAGCATGGAGGAGGCGGTGTGATGGTGTGGGGGTTATTTTCTGGTGACACTCAGTGATTTATTTAGAATTCAAGGCACTCGTAAGCAGCATTCTGCAGCGATACGCCATCCCATCTGGTTTGCGCTTAGTCTTTTCAACAGGACAATAACCTTTCGGTTACCGGACCAATGCTCTTAACTGCTGACTACCTGCCAGAGTGTTTTCTATATTGGAGATCTCTCCTGAGCTGTGCACGTCAGGATTTATTTGATAGGCTTAACTATGGCTACAAACACTTAGTCATAGGCACTCGCATTTACAAACATTTAGTCCTAGGTAATGACATTTTACACTTATGACTAGAGGTCGACCGAATTATGATTTTTCAACGCCGATACCGATACTGATTATTGGAGGACCAAAAAAGCTGATTTAATCGGCAGATTAAAAAATAAAAATGTATTTGTAATAATGACAATTACAACAATTGTTAATTAATCGGCCTCATTAATCGGCCTTTAGGATCTTGAATACAAGACCATGTGTCTGTATTGCACAAGATTTTCCCAACTCAGGAGCTCATGCTTTCTGAGGATGTAACAGTGATGATGGCTATTGGGCTTCCTATCAATCACTTTGAGAGCCTGTTTGTAGACAGACTGAATAGGTTTTAATGTTGTACAGCAAGCTTGGGCCCAACTAGTCAAGCAAGCAGTATGTTAAGTTGGGGGGTAGTCAAACAATTTCGTATAAATCGGAAATTAGCTAGGTTGAATTTGGTTATCTGAATGACCTTTTTCACATGCTTTTTAAAAGAGAGTTTGGAATCAAGTATGATGCCAAGGTACTTAAAATCAGATACCACCTGGAGCTTCTCCCCTGACACATAGACATCTGGTTCAGTAGCATCTGTTGCCCTCTTTGTGAAGAACATGCAAACAGTTTTTTTCACATTGAGATGCAAACACGAGTCACTGAGCCACTTTGTAACCTGGACCATTACAGTAGTGAGTTCTTGTGCAGCTTGTTGTTTACTCTTTGCATGCACATATATCACTGTATCATCTGCATACACTTGAACTTCAGACCCAGTACAGATAGAAGGCAGATCATTAATGTACAGGCTGAACAGGAGGTGCCCCAGTATTGACCCTTGGGGCACGCCCACATCATAGCTAAGAGTGGGAGACAGCTCATTGCTCACTCTGACACACTGAGTTCTGCCTTCAAGGTATGATTTCATCCATCTCAAGGCATCGGGGGAAAAGTTGAACTTAGACAATTTTGTGATGAGAATCTCATGGTTAACAGTATCAAAAGCCTTCATTAGGTCCAGGAACACAGCCCCAACAGCACCCCCTTTGTCCATCCTGGACTTCACATTTTCCAGAAGAAAGCAGTTGGCCGTTTCTGTGGAGTGTTTCGCTCTGAAGCCCAACTGCATGGAGTGTAATGTGAAGGGGCTGTTGTTGAGGTGGGCAATCAGTTGTTCTGCTACACACTTTTCAACAACCTTTGACACCACAGGTAGTATACTAATGGGCCTGTAGTTACTCACGTCAGCAGGGTCGCCCGATTTAAAGATGGCCGTTATTATGGCCGACTTCCAGACCCTTGGAAACACCCCCTGACCAATAGATGTGTTGGTGGCCTTAGTAATGCGGCCAATGAGTGACTCTTTGTAGTTTTTTAAGAAAGGTAGAGTCCAGCCCAAACACATCTTTGGCTTTAGAGTTCTTTACTGAGCTAATCACCTTGTTCAACTTTGACTCAGAAACCTCCCTTATGATGAAGACAGGTTGAGTGTCATTTACTAGCACTGAGCCCAAGAAACCAGTGGAGGGGTTCTGTGTCAGTACCCTGACATAGTCAATAAAGTAGGAATTGAAGGCTATTGCTATTTCAACTGCATCCTGTGTTAGATTGTTATTCACCATGATTTCTAGTCTTGTTGCAGTGTTACTGCCTGTTGTCATGAGACTCTTCCTTCACAGGCTAGAGATCAGGACAATAATGTAGTCTCTCTGTCTGTTATCATGAGACTCCTCCTTTCACAGGCTAGAGATCAGGACAATAATGTAGTCTCTCTGTCTGTTATCATGAGACTCCTCCTTTCACAGGCTAGAGATCAGGACAATAATGTAGTCTCTCTGTCTGTTATCATGAGACTCCTCCTTTCACAGGCTAGAGATCAGGACAATAACGTAGTGCCAAGACACTGGCTCGTTTCCCACTGGACTGTTTTGTAACTCACTGACTCATATTTCCAGAGAAAGAGAAAGGTATGGGGATACGTGTGTTATCACCTGTGTGTCTCAGACTCAGTCCCATGGATCAGAGCCTCGTGGCAGGGCCGTGGATCAGAGCCTCGTGGCAGGGCCGTGGATCAGAGCCTCGTGGCAGGGCCGTGGATCAGAGCCGTGGATCAGAGCCTCGTGGCAGAGCCATGGATCAGAGCCGTGGATCAGAGCCTCGTGGCAGAGCCATGGATCAGAGCCGTGGATCAGAGCCTCGTGGCAGAGCCGTGGATCAGATACGTGGATCAGAGCCGTGGATCAGAGCCGTGGATCAGAGCCGTGGATCAGATACGTGGATCAGAGCCGTGGATCAGAGCCTCGTGGCAGAGCCGTGGATCAGAGCCTTGTAGTAGAGAAGATAAGACGACGTAATCACAAGCCAGTCCCACACGTTAGGACTGTTTTCTAACTTACTGGCTCATATTTCCAGAGAAAGAGAAAAGGGTGGGGCTCAGCATGTCTGTCTGTCTGAATCAGAGGACTGAAGGAATAGGCAGTCTGTGTCTGAATCAGAGGACTGAGAAGGAATAGGCAGTCTGTCTGTCTGTCTGAATCAGAGGACTGAGAAGGAATAGGCAGTCTGTCTGTCTGTCTGAATCAGAGGACTGAGAAGGAATAGGCAGTCTGTCTGTCTGTCTGAATCAGAGGACTGAGAAGGAATAGGCAGTCTGTCTGTCTGTCTGAATCAGAGGACTGAGAAGGAATAGGCAGTCTGTCTGTCTGTCTGAATCAGAGGACTGAGAAGGAATAGGCAGTCTGTCTGAATCAGAGGACTGAGAAGGAATAGGCAGTCTGTCTGTCTGTCTGAATCAGAGGACTGAGAAGGAATAGGCAGTCTGTTTGTCAGAATCCGTGTGTGAGGTTAGAACAAGGTAGGTCAACTGAGTAGGGATTGGTTGTCCAGAGAGGCTGTTCAGCTAATGGTGTTCTGCATGAAACATGCAAATGAAGCTGACATCTACAGTCGTGGCCAAAAGTTTTGAGAATGAAAATTAATATTTGTGTCACAAAGTCTGCTGCCTAAGTTTGTATGATGGGAATTTGCATATACTCCATAATGTTATGAAGAGTGATCAGATGCAATTAACTGCAGTTCAAAGTCCCTCTTTGCCATGCAAATGAACTGAATCCCCCAAAACATTTCCACTGCATTTCAGCCCTGCCACAAAAGGACCAGCTGACATGTCAGTGATTATCTTGTTAACACAGGTGTGAGTGTTGACGAGGAAGAGGCTGGAGATCACTCTGTCATGCTGATTGAGTTCAAATAACATTGTGGGAGCTTCGAATGGAGGGTGGTGCTTGGAATCATGGCTTTTCCTCTGTCAACCATGGTTACCTGCAAGGAAACACATGGCGTCATCATTGCTTTGCACAGAAAGGGCTTCACAGGTGAAGATGTTGCTGCCAGTAAGATTGCACCTGAATCAACCATTTATCGGATCATCAAGAACTTCAAGGAGAGCGGTTCAATTGTTGTGAAGAAGGCTTCAGGGCGCCCAAGAAAGTCCAGCAAGCGCCAGGACGTCTCCTAAAGTTGATTCAGCTGCGGGATCGGGGCACCACCAGTACAGAGCTTGCTCAGGAATGGCAGCAGGCAGGTGTGAGTGCATCTGCACGCACAGTGAGGTGAAGACTTTTGGACAAATTTCTGCCCTGCTAGAGCTGCCCCCGGTCAACTGTAAGTGCTGTTATTGTGAAGTAGAAACGTCTAGGAGCAACAACTGTTTATCTGCAAAGTGGTAGGCCACACAAGCTTGTTAGCTAACTACATCACCCCATATTGGGGTTTCTACCTTATTTACTGAATATCTTTCACACCCAAGGGACTCCATACATACACAATATACTAATATGAGTCCCAATTGGCACTACTTTTGACCAGGTAATGGGTATAGGTAATAGGTGTTTTGACCAGGTAATGGGTATAGGTAATAGGTGTTTTGACCAGGTAATGGGTGTATGTAATAGGTGTGTTGACCAGGTAATAGGTGTTTTGACCAGGTAATGGGTATAGGTAATAGGTGTGTTGACCAGGTAATGGGTGTATGTAATAGGTGTGTTGACCAGGTAATGGGTATAGGTAATAGGTGTGTTGACCAGGTAATAGGTGTTTTGACCAGGTAATGAATGGGTGTATGTAATATGTGTGTTGACCAGGTAATGGGTGTTTTGACCAGGTAATGGGTGTAGGTAATAGGTGTTTTGACCTGGTAATGGGTATAGGTAATAGGTGTGTTGACCAGGTAATGGGTGTATGTAATAGGTGTGTTGACCAGGTAATGGGTGTTTTGACCAGGTAATGGGTGTAGGTAATAGGTGTTTTGACCCAGGCAATGGGTGTATGTAATAGGTGTTTTGACCAGGTAATGGGTATAGGTAATAGGTGTTTTGACCAGTTATTGGGTGTATGTAATAGGTGTGTTGACCAGGTAACAGGTGTTTTGACCAGGTAATGGGTATAGGTAATAGGTGTTTTGACTCAGGCAATGGGTGTATGTAATAGGTGTTTTGACCAGGTAATAGGTGTTTTGACCAGGTAATGGGTGTATGTAATAGGTGTGTTGACCAGGTAATAGGTGTTTTGACCAGGTAATAGGTGTTTTGACCAGGTAATGGGTATAGGTAATAGGTGTTTTGACCAGGTAATGGGTATAGGTAATAGGTGTTTTGACCAGGTAATGGGTATAGGTAATAGGTGTTTTGACCAGGGTGTAGGTAATAGGTGTTTTGACCAGGTAATAGGTGTTTTGACCAGGTAATAGGTGTTTTGACCAGGTAATGGGTATAGGTAATAGGTGTTTTGACCAGGTAATGGGTATAGGTAATAGGTGTTTTGACCAGGTAATGGGTACAGGTAATAGGTGTTTTGACCAGGTAATGGGTGTAGGTAATAGGTGTAGGTAATGGGTGTTTTGACCAGGTAATGGGTATAGGTAATAGGTGTAGGTAATGGGTGTAGGTAATGTAGTGCCGTTTTGAAACGCAGCCTATGGATCTATGGCTCCATACACTCCCTGCTGTCTCACAAGACCTTAATGAAAGTTCAAGAGAATGGTGAGAGCAACAGCCTGTAGATTTATGGAGGAAATATTTTTTTTCCCCCTGAAAAATGGGTGTCATTTTTTATTTTCTTATCTTGACATGTTTTCCTACAACACATATTGCCCTGAGAAATTAACTAAGGAAAGTAAGAAACCAGGAAGTGAATTAGAGAGCCAAAGTCAGCAGCCTGTTTGTTAACCTTTAACTCATGCTGCTGAGGCATTCTGAACCAAACACAGGCAAAAGGGGCCCATAGAGAGATCAAAACAGGGCCTGTATTCATAACCCCCCCCTGTTCATATAACCTTGTTCGTTATGATCAAAAAGGTCAAACTGGCCCTAGATCGGCACTCCTAGTCTCAGACTCTTTGTAAATACAGGCCCAGATCACACACACAAAATGATTAGTTGGTGTTTCAGACTCGATTCCACGGTTTTCATCTGAACCTCTCATCAGTGAGATTACAGATCCTGCTTTAACCTTTCTGATCTCCCCATCCCGGATCCGGGATCGTGAATACAGACTCAAGCTCATTACCATAACGCAACGTTAACTATTCATGAAAATCGCAAATGAAATGAAATAAATATGCTAGCTCTCAAGCTTAGCCTTTTGTTAACAACACTGTCATCTCAGATTTTCAAAATATGCTTCTCAACCATTGCAAAACAAGCATTTGTGTAACAGTATTGATGGCTAACGTAGCATTTAGCGTAGCATTTAGCATTAGCATTCAGCTGGCAACATTTACACAAAAAAACAGAAAAGCATTCAAATAAAATAATTTACCTTTGAAGAACTTCAGATGTTTTCAATGAGGAGACTCTCAGATAGCAAATGTTCAGTTTTTCCTGAAAGATTATTTATTTAGGACAAATCGCTCCGTTTTCTGCGTCACGTTTAGCTATGAAAAAACCCCTGTATCCAGGATTGTGTAAATCTATCAGCAAGCTCATTAGCATAACACAACGTTAACTATTCATGAAAATCGCAAATGAAATGAAATAAATATGCCATCTCTCAAGCTTAGCTATTTGTAAACAACACTGTCATCTCAGATTTTCAAAATATGCTTCTCAACCATAGGAAAACAATCATTTGTGTAAAAGTAGCTAGCTAGCGTAGCATTTAGCGTTAGCATTTAGCGTTAGCATTAGCGTTAGCATCCAGCACGCAACATTTCAACAAAAACATAAAAGCCTTCAAATAAAATCATTTACCTTTGAAGAACTTCAGATGTTTTCAATGAGGAGACTCAGACTTTAGATAGCAGATGCTCAGTTTTTCCAAAAATATTCTTTGTGTATTAGAAATAGCTCCGTTTTGTACATCACATTTGGCTACCAAAAACAACCGAAAATTCAGTCCTCAAAACGCGAACTTTTTTCCAAATTAACTCCATAATATCGACTGAAAACATGGCAAACGTTGTTTAGAATCAATCCTCAAGGTGTTTTTCACATATCTCTTCGATGATATATCGTTCGTGGAAGTGTGCTTTCTCTCCTGAATCCCAGGAGAAAATGCCCGCACCTGAAGATTACGCACAAATTTAGACAAAGGACACCGGGCGGACCCCTGGAAAATGTAGTCTCTTATTGCCAATCTTCCAATGATATGCCTACAAATACGTCACAATGCTGCCGAAATCTTGGGGAAACGGCAGAAGGTCTAAGCTTATTCCTGTCGCATTCACAGCCATATAAGGAGACATTAGAAAACAGAGCTTCAGAAATTCTGCTCATTTCCTGTTTGATGTATCATCTTGGTTTCGCCTGTAGAATGAGTTCTGGGGCACTTACAGACAAAATCTTTGCAGATTCTGAAACTTCAGAGTGTTTTCTTTCCAAAACTGTCAAGAATATGCATAGTCGAGCATCTTTTCGTGACAAAATATCGCGCTTAAAACGGGAACGTTTTTTATCCAAAAATGAAATAGCGCCCCTAGAGATGCAACTGGTTAACTTCTCTCTCACAACCTAAAGGGATTTCGAGAGTGGGTGTGGTCTATTCACACCAAAGACCCCACACCTTCACAACTCCTCCCACCTCCCTCAGTCCAAACTAACACTGAAGACCACTACCCTCACCTCCACAACTCCTCCCACCTCCGCTAGTCCAAACTAACACTGAAGACCACTACCCTCACCTCCACAACTCCTCCCACCTCCCCTAGTCCAAACAAACACTGTAGACTTCACTCTCCCTCCCTCCTTCCCTCTCCCCCTCCCCAACCAAATTCCAGACTAAAGACAAGTGCTATCTGAAGAGTCCATTGTCTCGTGTTTCACACACTGTGCAGAATGTAGAACTCTCCATCAGGCCAGATGTAGAACACTGATCCCATCCAGACTATGGCTCCATGTTAAATGTGCAACCAGAGGGGGAAAGGGAAAAACTCTAGACCCCCTTTACTCCACACACAGAGACGCGTACAAAGCTCTCCCTCGCCTTCCATTTTGGTAAATCTGACCAGAATTCTATCCTCCTGATTCCTGCTTACCAGCAAAAATTAAAACAGGAAGTGCCAGTGACTAGATCAATAAAAAAAAAGTGGTCAGATGAAGCAGATGCTAAGCTACAGGACTGTTTTGAACAGACTGGAATATGTTCCGGGATTCCGATGGCATTGAGGAGTACACCACATCAGTCATGGGCTTCATCAATAAGTGCATCGATGACGTCATCCCCACAGTGACCGTACGTACATACCCCAACCAGAAGCCATGGATTACAGGCAACATTCGCACCGAGCTAAAGGGTAGAGCTGCCGCTTTCAAAGAGTGGGACTCTAACCCGGAAGCTTATAAGAAATCCTGCGATGCCCTCAGATGAACACTCAAACAGGCAAAGCGTCAATACAGGACTAAGATCGAATCGTACTACTCCGGCTCTGATGCTCGTCGGATGTGGCAGGGCTTGCAAACCATTAGACTACAAAGGGTTGCACAGCCGAGAGCTGCCCAGTGACATGAGCCTACCAGACGAGCTAAACTACTTATATGCTTGCTTCAAGGCAAATAACACTGAAACGTGCATGAGAGCACCAGCTGTTCCGGAAGACTGTGTGATCGCTCTCCGCAGCCGATGTAAGACCTTTAAACAGATCAACATTCACAAGGCCGCAGGGCCAGACGGATTACCAGGACGTGTGCTGCGAGCATGTGCTGACCAACTGGCAAGTGTCTTCACTGACATTTTCAACATGTCCCTGATTGAGTCTGTAATACCAACATGTTTCAAGCAGACCACCATAGTCCCTGTGCCCAAGAACACCAAGGGAACCTGCCTAAATGACTACCGACCCGTAGCACTCACGTCTGTAGCCATGAAGGGCTTTTAAAAGCTGGTCATGGTTCACATCAACACCATTATCCCAGAAACTCTAGACCCACTCCAATTTGCATAACTCCCTAACAGATCCGCAGATGATGCAATCTCTATTGCACTCCACACTGCCCTTTCCCACCTGGACAAATTGAATACCTACTGAATGTGAGAATGCTATTCATTGACTACAGCTCAGCGTTCAACACCAGAGTGTTCTCAAACCTCATCAATAAGCTAAAGAACCTGGGACTAAACACCTGCCTATGCAACTGGATCCTGGACTTCCTGATGGGCCGCCCCTAGGTGGTAAGAGTAGGTAACAACACATCTGCCATGCTGATCCTCAACACGGGGGCCCCTCACGGGTGTGTGCTCAGTCCCCTCCTGTACTCCCTGTTCACTCATGACTGCATGGCCAGGCATGACTCCAACACCATCATTAAGTGGCCGATGACACAACAGTGGTAGGCCTGAGCACCGACAATGATGAGACGGCCTATAGGGAGGAGGTCAGAGGTCTGGTAGTGTAGTGCCAAGACAACAACCTCTCCCTCAACGTGATCAAAAAAAAGGAGATGATTGTGGACTACAGGAAAAAGAGGACCAAGCACCTCCCCATTCTTAATGACGGGGCTGTAGGGGAGCAGGTTGAGAGCTTCAAGTTCCTTAGTGTCTACATCACCAACAAACTAACATGGTCCAAACACACCAAAACAGTCGTGAAGAGGGCACGACAAAACCCATTCCCCTCAGGAGATTGAAAAGATTTAGCATGGGTCTTCAGATTCTCAAAAGGTTCTACAGCTGCACCATCGAGATCATCCTGACCGGTTGCATCACTGCCTGGTATGGCAACTGCTCGACCCCCGACCACAAGGCACTACAGAGGGTATTGCGTACGGCCCAGTACATCACCAGGACCAAACTTCCTGCCATCCAGGACCTCTATACCAGGCGGTCAGAGGAAGGCCCTAAAAATTGTCAGACTCCAGCCACCCTAGTCATAGATTGTTCTCTCTGCTACCACACGGCAAGTGGTACCGGAGCACCAAGTCTAGGTCCAAGAGGCTTCTAAACAGCTTCTACCCCCAAGCCATAAGACTCCTGAACATCTAGTCAAATGGCTACCCAGACTATTTGCAATGTCCCCTCTCTTTACACCGCTGCTACTCTGTTGTTATCATCTATGCATAGTCACTTTAATAACTCTACCTACATGTACATATTACCTCAACTAACCGGTGCCACCTCGCATTGACTACCGGTAACGGTACCCCCCCTGTATATAGTCTCATTACTAACCGGTACCCCCCCTGTATATAGTCTCATTACTAACCGGTACCCCCCTGTATATAGTCTCATTACTAACCGGTACCCCCCCTGTATATAGTCTCATTACTAACCGGTACCCCCCCTGTATATAGTCTCATTACTAACCGGTACCCCCCCTGTATATAGTCTCATTACTAAGCGGTACCCCCCTGTATATAGTCTCATTACTAACCGGTAGCCCCCTGTATATAGTCTCATTACTAACCGGTAGCCCCCTGTATATAGTCTCATTACTAACCGGTAGCCCCCTGTATATAGTCTCATTACTAACCGGCAGCCCCCTGTATATAGTCTCATTACTAACCGGTACCCCCCTGTATATAGTCTCATTACTAACCGGTAGCCCCCTGTATATAGTCTCATTACTAACCGGTAGCCCCCTGTATATAGTCTCATTACTAACCGGTACCCCCCTGTATATAGTCTCATTACTAACCGGTACCCCCCCTGTATGTAGTCTCATTACTAACCGGTAGCCCCCTGTATATAGTCTCATTACTAACCGGTACCCCCCTGTATATAGTCTCATTACTAACCGGTACCCCCTGTATATAGTCTCATTACTAACCAGTACCCCCCTGTATATAGTCTCATTACTAACCGGTACCCCCCTGTATATAGTCTCATTACTAACCGGTACCCCCCTGTATATAGTCTCATTACTAACCGGTACCCCCCTGTATATAGTCTCATTACTAACCGGTACCCCCCCTGTATATAGTCTCATTACTAACCGGTACCCCCCTGTATATAGTCTCATTACTAACCGGTACCCCCCTGTATATAGTCTCATTACTAACCGGTACCCCCCTGTATATAGTCTCATTACTAACCGGTACCCCCCTGTATATAGTCTCATTACTAACCGGTACCCCCCCTGTATATAGTCTCATTACTAACCGGGTACCCCCCCTGTATATAGTCTCATTACTAACCGGTACCCCCCTGTATATAGTCTCATTACTAACCGGTAGCCCCCCTGTATATAGTCTCATTACTAACCGGTACCCCCTGTATATAGTCTCCACATTAACTCTGTACCGTAACACCCTGTATATAGCCTCCACATTGACTCTATACCGTAATACCCTGTATATAGCCTCCACATTGACTCTATACCGTAATACCCTGTATATAGCCTCCACATTAACTCTGTACCAGTACCCCCTGTATATAGTCTCATTACTAACCGGTACCCCCCTGTATATAGTTTCATTACTAACCGGTACCCACCCTGTATATAGTCTCATTACTAACCGGTACCCCCCTGTATATAGTCTCATTACTAACCGGTACCCCCCTGTATATAGTCTCATTACTAACCGGTACCCCCCCTGTATATAGTCTCATTACTAACCGGTTCCCCCCCTGTATATAGTCTCATTACTAACCGGTACCCCCCTGTATATAGTCTCATTACTAACCGGTACCCCCCCTGTATATAGTGTCATTACTAACCGGTACCCCCCCTGTATATAGTCTGATTACTAACCGGTACCCCCCCTGTATATAGTCTCATTACTAACCGGTACCCCCCTGTATATAGTCTCATTACTAACCGGTACCCCCCTGTATATAGTCTCATTACTAACCGGTACCCCCTGTATATAGTCTGATTACTAACCGGTACCCGCCCTGTATATAGTCTCATTACTAACCGGTACCCCCCTGTATATAGCCTCCACATTGACTCTATACCGTAATACCCTGTATATAGCCTCCACATTGACTCTATACCGTAATACCCTGTATATAGCCTCCACATTGACTCTATACCGTAATACCCTGTATATAGCCTCCACATTGACTCTATACCGTAATACCCTGTATATAGCCTCCACATTAACTCTGTACCAGTACCCCCTGTATATAGTCTCCACATTAACTCTGTACCGTAATACCCTGTATATAGCCTCCACATTGACTCTATACCGTAATACCCTGTATATAGCCTCCACATTGACTCTATACCGTAATACCCTGTATATAGCCTCCACATTAACTCTGTACCAGTACTACCCCCTGTATATAGTCTCCACATTGACTCTATACCGTAATACCCTGTATATAGCCTCCACATTGACTCTGTACCGTAATACCCTGTATATAGCCTCCACATTGACTCTGTACCGGTACCCCCTGTATATAGCCTCCACATTGACTCTGTAACGGTACCCCCTGTATATAGTCTCCACATTGACTCTGTACCGGTACCCCCTGTATATAGTCTCCACATTGACTCTGTACTGGTACCCCCTGTATATAGCCTCCACATTGACTCTGTACCGTAATACCCTGTATATAGCCTCCACATTGACTCTGTACTGGTACCCCCTGTATATAACCTCCACATTGACTCTGTACTGGTACCCCCTGTATATAGCCTCCACATTGACTCTGTACTGGTACCCCCTGTATATAGCCTCCACATTGACTCTGTACCGTAATACCCTGTATATAGCCTCCACATTGACTCTGTACTGGTACCCCCTGTATATAGTCTCCACATTGACTCTGTACTGGTACCCCCTGTATATAGTCTCCACATTAACTCTGTACCGTAATACCCTGTATATAGCCTCCACATTAACTCTGTACCAGTACCCCCTGTATATAGTCTCCACATTAACTCTGTACCGTAATACCCTGTATATAGCCTCCACATTGACTCTATACCGTAATACCCAGTATATAGCCTCCACATTGACTCTATACCGTAATACCCTGTATATAGCCTCCACATTAACTCTGTACCAGTACCCCCTGTATATAGCCTCCACATTGACTCTGTACCGGTACCCCCTGTATATAGCCTCCACATTGACTCTATACCGTAATACCCTGTATATAGCCTCCACATTAACTCTGTACCAGTACCCCCTGTATATAGCCTCCACATTGACTCTGGTACCCCCTGTATATAGCCTCCACATTGAGTCTGTACCGGTACCCCTTGTATATAGCCTCCACATTGACTCTGTACCGGTACCCCCTGTATATAGCCTCCACATTAACTCTGTACCAGTACCCCCTGTATATAGCCTCCACATTGACTCTGTACTGGTACCCCCTGTATATAGCCTC
The DNA here is from genome assembly GCF_057628025.1 of Oncorhynchus mykiss. Classification (NCBI taxonomy): domain Eukaryota; kingdom Metazoa; phylum Chordata; class Actinopteri; order Salmoniformes; family Salmonidae; genus Oncorhynchus; species Oncorhynchus mykiss. The sequence continues at coordinate 80,197,769 of NC_143028.1, forward strand.
CACATTGACTCTGTACCGTAATACCCTGTATATAGCCTCCACATTGAGTCTGTACCGGTACCCCTTGTATATAGCCTCCACATTGACTCTGTACCGGTACCCCCTGTATATAGCCTCCACATTAACTCTGTACCAGTACCCCCTGTATATAGCCTCCACATTGACTCTGTACTGGTACCCCCTGTATATAGCCTCCACATTGACTCTGTACCGTAATACCCTGTATATAGCCTCCACATTGACTCTGTACTGGTACCCCCTGTATATAGCCTCCACACTGACTCTGTACCGGTACCCCCTGTATATAGCCTCCACATTGACTCTGTACCGGTACCCCCCCTGTATATAGTCTCATTACTAACCGGTACCCCCCCTGTATATAGTCTGATTACTAACCGGTACCCCCTGTATATAGTCTCCACATTGACTCTGTACCGGTACCCCCTGTATATAGCCTCCACATTAACTCTGTACCAGTACCCCCTGTATATAGTCTGATTACTAACCGGTACCCCCTGTATATAGCCTCCACATTGACTCTGTACCGGTACCCCCCCTGTATAAAGTCTCATTACTAACCGGTACCCCCCCTGTATATAGTCTGATTACTAACCGGTACCCCCTGTATATAGTCTCCACATTGACTCTGTACCGGTACCCCCCTGTATATAGTCTCATTACTAACCGGTACCCCCCCTGTATATAGTCTGATTACTAACCGGTACCCCCCCTGTATATAGTCTCATTACTAACCGGTACCCCCTGTATATAGTCTCCACATTGACTCTGTACTGGTACCCCCTGTATATAGCCTCCACATTGACTCTGTACCGGTACACCCTGTATATAGCCTCCACATTGACTCTGTACCGGTACCCCCTGTATATAGCCTCCACATTGACTCTGTACCGGTACCCCCTGTATATAGTCTCCACATTGACTCTATACCGTAATACCCTGTATATAGCCTCCACATTGACTCTATACCGTAATACCCTGTATATAGCCTCCACATTAACTCTGTACTGGTACACCCTGTATATAGCCTCCACATTGACTCTGTACCGGTACCCCCTGTATATAGCCTCCACATTAACTCTGTACCAGCACCCCCTGTATATAGTCTCCACATTGACTCTGTACCAGTACCCCCTGTATATAGCCTCCACATTGACTCTGTACCGGTACCCCCTGTATATAGCCTCCACATTGACTCTGTACCGGTACCCCCTGTATATAGCCTCCACATTGACTCTGTACCAGTACCCCCTGTATATAGCCTCCACATTGACTCTGTACCGGTACCCCCTGTATATAGCCTCCACATTGACTCTGTACCGGTACCCCCTGTATATAGCCTCCACATTGACTCTGTACCAGTACCCCCTGTATATAGCCTCCACATTAACTCTGTACCAGTACCCCCTGTATATAGCCTCCACATTGACTCTGTACCGGTACCCCCTGTATATAGCCTCCACATTGACTCTGTACCGGTACCCCCTGTATATAGCCTCCACATTGACTCTGTACCAGTACCCCCTGTATATAGCCTCCACATTGACTCTGTACTGGTACCCCCTGTATATAGCCTCCACATTGACTCTGTACCATAATACCCTGTATATAGCCTCCACATTAACTCTGTACCAGTACCCCCTGTATATAGCCTCCACATTGACTCTGTACCGGTACCCCCTGTATATAGCCTCCACATTGACTCTGTACCGGTACCCCCTGTATATAGCCTCCACATTGACTCTGTACCGGTACCCCCTGTATATAGCCTCCACATTGACTCTGTACCGGTACCCCCTGTATATAGCCTCCACATTGACTCTGTACCGGTACCCCCTGTATATAGCCTCCACATTGACTCTGTACCGGTACCCCCTGTATATAGCCTCCACATTGACTCTGTACCGTAACACCCTGTATATAGCCTCCACATTGACTCTGTACCGGTACCCCCTGTATATAGCCTCCACATTGACTCTGTACCGGTACCCCCTGTATATAGCCTCGCTATTGTTATTTTACTTTGTTGCTCTTTAATTACTTGTTACTTTTTATTTATTTTCATGTTTGTTTAACTGTAATGTTGGTTAGGGACTTGTAAGTAAACATTAGCATGTGACATGATTTGACTGCGGGCTGCTTGGGCTATTGTCTTCTATGGTGGCCGGGGTTAGGAGACAACCACACACACACACTGTCTGTAACACACACACACACTGTCTGTAACACACACTGTCTGTAACACACACACACACACACTGTCTGTAACACACACGCACACACTGTCTTAATAGGACAGGCCAGTCTCAGACTTTTCTCCAGACAGCCAGGCCAGTTGTATGACCAGGAAGACTCTCTATAGAGTGTGAGTGTGTTCAGAGAGAAACACGGTAGTCTACTTTAACATCAGTAGTTTTCAGCAAATGAGAGATTTGATGCGTCGATTTACATATAAAATTCCAACATGATTGACTGTACTGTACTGTAAAGTGACTATTACTGTTAGGTGTTCATGAGGCAGACACACACACACACACACACACACACACACACACACACACACACACACATTGAGAAGGGATTAATCGTTAGAATAGCTAGTAGCTAGCTAAATTTAGGCGTTTGTGTTAGGAGGAGTGTTTTGTTAGGAGTCTGAAGTAATTAGCTAGTAGCTACAGGTTTAGAATTGTTATAGTTTGAACATGACATGGCCAGAATATGACATGGCCAGAATATGACATGGCCAGAATATGACATGGCCAGAATATGACATGGCCAGAATATGACATGGCCAGAATATGACATGGCCAGAATATGACATGGCCAGAACATGACATGGCCAGAATATGACATGGCCAGAATATGACATGGCCAGAATATGACATGGCCAGAATATGACATGGCCAGAATATGACATGGCCAGAATATGACATGGCCAGAATATGACATGACCAGAATATGACATGGCCAGAATATGACATGGCCAGAATATGACATGGCCAGAATATGACATGGCCAGAATATGACATGGCCAGAACATGACATGGCCAGAATATGACATGGCCAGAACATGACATGGCCAGAACATGACATGGCCAGAACATGACATGGCCAGAACATGACATGGCCAGAACATGACATGGCCAGAACATGACATGGCCAGAATATGACATGGCCAGAACATGACATGGCCAGAACATGACATGGCCAGAACATGACATGGCCATAAATATTTACGGTATTAATTTTGGGTGACGGTACCATTTTTATTTAGGCACAGGAACTGTCTTTAATACGTTTTGAGCTAATATTCTATTAAGAGGAACAAGAACTCCAAGCAGTAGAACATTCTGATGTGTCGGTGCTCCGGTGAGCTTCTGCCCAAGTCAAGTACTGGTAGTGACTACAGGTTTAAAAGCGTTTTACACTAGTGCAGGTCAGGACATTTCCAAGGAAGAGGTGTGTCTCAACAACAGAAGGTGTGTGTGGGTGTGTGTGTGTGTGGGCAGCCCAGGTTTCATAGGTTTTAAATGAAACGGGCCCCAGCTACCCCCACTGACTGTGTTGGTGTGCCCACAGCAGCAGCCTTAAGCCTACACAAGGAGGGGGTGGAGACAACCATGCTGATCACAGGGAAGGTTGGAATGAGTGGGGGCTTGGATTTGGCTGCCATAGCAACGTAGTAATACCAGGGTCGACAGCCCAGTAGGAGCCTGGCAGCATGAGTTACATTAGTTCTGTAATACCCTCACACTGACCTCATGCTGCTAGTTAAACTACCCTCACACTGACCTCATGCTGCTAGTTAAACTACCCTCACACTGACCTCATACTGCTAGTTAAACTACCCTCACACTGACCTCATGCTGCTAGTTAAACTACCCTCACACTGACCTCATGCTGCTAAACTACCCTCACACTGACCTCCTCATGCTGCTAGTTAAACTACCCTCACACTGACCTCATGCTGCTAGTTAAACTACCCTCACACTGACCTCATGCTGCTAGTTAAACTACCCTCACACTGACCTCATGCTGCTAAACTACCCTCACACTGACCTCCTCATGCTGCTAGTTAAACTACCCTCACACTGACCTCATGCTGCTAGTTAAACTACCCTCACACTGACCTCATGCTGCTAGTTAAACTACCCTCACACTGACCTCATGCTGCTAGTTAAACTACCCTCACACTGACCTCATGCTGCTAGTTAAACTACCCTCACACTGACCTCATGCTGCTAAACTACCCTCACACTGACCTCCTCATGCTGCTAGTTAAACTACCCTCACACTGACCTCATGCTGCTAGTTAAACTACCTTCACACTGACCTCATGCTGCTAGTTAAACTACCCTCACACTGACCTCATGCTGCTAGTTAAACTACCCTCACACTGACCTCATGCTGCTAGTTAAACTACCCTCACACTGACCTCATGCTGCTAGTTAAACTACCCTCACACTGACCTCATGCTGCTAGTTAAACTACCCTCACACTGACCTCATGCTGCTAGTTAAACTACCCACACTGACCTCATGCTGCTAGTTAAACTACCCTCACACTGACCTCATGCTGCTGGTTAAACTACCCTCACACTGACCTCCTCATGCTGCTAGTTAAACTACCCTCACACTGACCTCCTCATGCTGCTAGTTAAACTACCCTCACACTGACCTCATGCTGCTAGGTGAACTACCCTCACACTGACCTCATGCTGCTAGTTAAACTACCCTCACACTGACCTCCTCATGCTGCTAGTTAAACTACCCTCACACTGACCTCATGCTGCTAGTTAAACTACCCTCACACTGACCTCATGCTGCTAGTTAAACTACCCTCACACTGACCTCATGCTGCTAGTTAAACTACCCTCACACTGACCTCATGCTGCTAGTTAAACTACCCTCACACTGACCTCCTCATGCTGCTAGTTAAACTACCCACACTGACCTCATGCTGCTAGTTAAACTACCCTCACACTGACCTCATGCTGCTGGTTAAACTACCCTCACACTGACCTCCTCATGCTGCTAGTTAAACTACCCTCACACTGACCTCATGCTGCTAGGTGAACTACCCTCACACTGACCTCATGCTGCTAGTTAAACTACCCTCACACTGACCTCATGCTGCTAGTTAAACTACCCTCACACTGACCTCATGCTGCTAGTTAAACTACCCTCACACTGACCTCATGCTGCTAGTTAAACTACCCTCACACTGACCTCATGCTGCTAGTTAAACTACCCTCACACTGACCTCATGCTGCTAGTTAAACTACCCTCACACTGACCTCATGCTGCTAGTTAAACTACCCTCACACTGACCTCATGCTGCTAGTTAAACTACCCTCACACTGACCTCATGCTGCTAGTTAAACTACCCTCACACTGACCTCATGCTGCTAGTTAAACTACCCTCACACTGACCTCATGCTGCTAGTTAAACTACCCTCACACTGACCTCATGCTGCTAGTTAAACTACCCTCACACTGACCTCATGCTGCTAGTTAAACTACCCACACTGACCTCATGCTGCTAGTTAAACTACCCTCACACTGACCTCATGCTGCTAGTTAAACTACCCTCACACTGACCTCATGCTGCTAGTTAAACTACCCTCACACTGACCTCATGCTGCTAGTTAAACTACCCTCACACTGACCTCCTCATGCTGCTAGTTAAACTACCCTCACACTGACCTCGTTCTGCTAGTTAAACTACCCTCACACTGACCTCATGCTGCTAGTTAAACTACCCTCACACTGACCTCATGCTGCTAGTTAAACTACCCTCACACTGACCTCATGCTGCTAGTTAAACTACCCTCACACTGACCTCATGCTGCTAGTTAAACTACCCTCACACTGACCTCATGCTGCTAGTTAAACTACCCTCACACTGACCTCATGCTGCTAGTTAAACTACCCTCACACTGACCTCATGCTGCTAGTTAAACTACCCTCACTGACCTCATGCTGCTAGTTAAACTACCCTCACACTGACCTCATGCTGCTAAACTACCCTCACACTGACCTCATGCTGCTAGTTAAACTACCCTCACACTGACCTCATTCTGCTAGTTAAACTACCCTCACACTGACCTCCTCATGCTGCTAGTTAAACTACCCTCACACTGACCTCATGCTGCTAGTTAAACTACCCTCACACTGACCTCATGCTGCTAGTTAAACTACCCTCACACTGACCTCATGCTGCTAGTTAAACTACCCTCACACTGACCTCCTCATGCTGCTAGTTAAACTACCCTCACACTGACCTCATGCTGCTAGTTAAACTACCCTCACACTGACCTCATGCTGCTAGTTAAACTACCCTCACACTGACCTCATGCTGCTAGTTAAACTACCCTCACACTGACCTCATGCTGCTAGTTAAACTACCCTCACTGACCTCATGCTGCTAGTTAAACTACCCTCACACTGACCTCATGCTGCTAGTTAAACTACCCTCACACTGACCTCATGCTGCTAGTTAAACTACCCTCACACTGACCTCATGCTGCTAAACTACCCTCACACTGACCTCATGCTGCTAGTTAAACTACCCTCACACTGACCTCATTCTGCTAGTTAAACTACCCTCACACTGACCTCCTCATGCTGCTAGTTAAACTACCCTCACACTGACCTCATGCTGCTAGTTAAACTACCCTCACACTGACCTCATGCTGCTAGTTAAACTACCCTCACACTGACCTCATGCTGCTAGTTAAACTACCCTCACACTGACCTCATGCTGCTAGTTAAACTACCCTCACACTGACCTCATGCTGCTAGTTAAACTACCCTCACACTGACCTCATGCTGCTAGTTAAACTACCCTCACTGACCTCATGCTGCTAGTTAAACTACCCTCACACTGACCTCATGCTACTAGTTAAACTACCCTCACACTGACCTCATGCTGCTAGTTAAACTACCCTCACACTGACCTCATGCTGCTAGTTAAACTACCCTCACACTGACCTCATGCTGCTAGTTAAACTACCCTCACACTGACCTCATGCTGCTAGTTAAACTACCCTCACACTGACCTCATGCTGCTAGTTAAACTACCCACACTGACCTCATGCTGCTAGTTAAACTACCCTCACACTGACCTCATGCTGCTGGTTAAACTACCCTCACACTGACCTCCTCATGCTGCTAGTTAAACTACCCTCACACTGACCTCATGCTGCTAGGTGAACTACCCTCACACTGACCTCATGCTGCTAGTTAAACTACCCTCACACTGACCTCATGCTGCTAGTTAAACTACCCTCACACTGACCTCATGCTGCTAGTTAAACTACCCTCACACTGACCTCATGCTGCTAGTTAAACTACCCTCACACTGACCTCATGCTGCTAGTTAAACTACCCTCACACTGACCTCATGCTGCTAGTTAAACTACCCTCACACTGACCTCATGCTGCTAGTTAAACTACCCTCACACTGACCTCATGCTGCTAGTTAAACTACCCTCACACTGACCTCATGCTGCTAGTTAAACTACCCTCACACTGACCTCATGCTGCTAGTTAAACTACCCTCACACTGACCTCATGCTGCTAGTTAAACTACCCTCACACTGACCTCATGCTGCTAGTTAAACTACCCTCACACTGACCTCATGCTGCTAGTTAAACTACCCTCACACTGACCTCATGCTGCTGGTTAAACTACCCTCACACTGACCTCATGCTGCTGGTTAAACTACCCTCACACTGACCTCCTCATGCTGCTAGTTAAACTACCCTCACACTGACCTCCTCATGCTGCTAGTTAAACTACCCACACTGACCTCATGCTGCTAGTTAAACTACCCTCACACTGACCTCCTCATGCTGCTAGTTAAACTACCCTCACACTGACCTCGTTCTGCTAGTTAAACTACCCTCACACTGACCTCATTCTGCTAGTTAAACTACCCTCACACTGACCTCATGCTGCTAGTTAAACTACCCTCACACTGACCTCATGCTGCTAGTTAAACTATCCTCACACTGACCTCATGCTGCTAGTTAAACTACCCTCACACTGACCTCATGCTGCTAGTTAAACTACCCTCACACTGACCTCATGCTGCTAGTTAAACTACCCTCACTGACCTCATGCTGCTAGTTAAACTACCCTCACACTGACCTCATGCTGCTAGTTGAACTACCCTCACTGACCTCATGCTGCTAGTTAAACTACCCTCACACTGACCTCATGCTGCTAAACTACCCTCACACTGACCTCATGCTGCTAGTTAAACTACCCTCACACTGACCTCATTCTGCTAGTTAAACTACCCTCACACTGACCTCATGCTGCTAGTTAAACTACCCTCACACTGACCTCATGCTGCTAGTTAAACTACCCTCACTGACCTCATGCTGCTAGTTAAACTACCCTCACACTGACCTCATGCTGCTACTTAAACTACCCTCACACTGACCTCATGCTGCTAGTTAAACTACCCTCACACTGACCTCATGCTGCTAGTTAAACTACCCTCACACTGACCTCATGCTGCTAAACTACCCTCACACTGACCTCATGCTGCTAGTTAAACTACCCTCACACTGACCTCATTCTGCTAGTTAAACTACCCTCACACTGACCTCATTCTGCTAGTTAAACTACCCTCACACTGACCTCATGCTGCTAGTTAAACTACCCTCACACTGACCTCATGCTGCTAGTTAAACTACCCTCACACTGACCTCATGCTGCTAGTTAAACTACCCTCACACTGACCTCATGCTGCTAGTTAAACTACCCTCACACTGACCTCATGCTGCTAGTTAAACTACCCTCACACTGACCTCATGCTGCTAGTTAAACTACCCTCACTGACCTCATGCTGCTAGTTAAACTACCCTCACTGACCTCATGCTGCTAGTTAAACTACCCTCACACTGACCTCATGCTGCTAGTTAAACTACCCTCACACTGACCTCATGCTGCTAGTTGAACTACCCTCACTGACCTCATGCTGCTAGTTGAACTACCCTCACTGACCTCATGCTGCTAAACTACCCTCACACTGACCTCATGCTGCTAGTTGAACTACCCTCACACTGACCTCATGCTGCTAGTTAAACTACCCTCACACTGACCTCATGCTGCTAGTTAAACTACCCTCACACTGACCTCCTCATGCTGCTAGTTAAACTACCCTCACACTGACCTCATCATTCTGCTAGTTAAACTACCCTCACACTGACCTCATGCTGCTAGTTGAACTACCCTCACTGACCTCATGCTGCTAAACTACCCTCACACTGACCTCATGCTGCTAGTTAAACTACCCTCACACTGACCTCATGCTGCTAGTTAAACTACCCTCACACTGACCTCATGCTGCTAAACTACCCTCACACTGACCTCCTCATGCTGCTAGTTAAACTACCCTCACTGACCTCATGCTGCTAGTTAAACTACCCTCACACTGACCTCATGCTGCTAGTTAAACTACCCTCACACTGACCTCATGCTGCTAGTTAAACTACCCTTACACTGACCTCATGCTGCTAGTTAAACTACCCTCACACTGACCTCATGCTACTAGTTAAACTACCCTCACTGACCTCATGCTGCTAGTTAAACTACCCTCACACTGACCTCATTCTGCTAGTTAAACTACCCTCACACTGACCTCATGCTGCTAGTTAAACTACCCTCACACTGACCTCCTCATGCTGCTAGTTAAACTACCCTCACACTGACCTCATGCTGCTAGTTAAACTACCCTCACTGACCTCATGCTGCTAGTTAAACTACCCTCACACTGACCTCATGCTACTAGTTAAACTACCCTCACACTGACCTCATGCTGCTAGTTAAACTACCCTCACACTGACCTCATGCTGCTAGTTAAACTACCCTCACACTGACCTCATTCTGCTAGTTAAACTACCCTCACACTGACCTCATGCTGCTAGTTAAACTACCCTCACACTGACCTCATGCTGCTAGTTAAACTACCCTCACACTGACCTCATGCTGCTAGTTAAACTACCCTCACACTGACCTCATGCTGCTAGTTAAACTACCCTCACACTGACCTCATGCTGCTAGTTAAACTACCCTCACACTGACCTCATGCTGCTAGTTAAACTACCCTCACACTGACCTCATGCTGCTAGCTGCACAATTGACCCAGGAAACAGCAGAGGGAGCACGCACCTATCCACTTCGTCTGTGGATCTGTTGGGGCGGTAAGCAAATTTGAAGTGGGTCTAGGGTGTCAGGTAAGGTAGAGGTGATATGATCCTTAACTAGCCTCGCAAAGCACTTCATGATGACCTTAAGTGATTGCTACGTGGCGATAGTCATTTAGTTCTTTACTTTCTTGGGAACAGGAACAAGGGTGGACACCTTGAATTAAGTGGGGACAGCAGACTAGGATAGAGAGAGATTGAATATGTCCATAAACACTCCAGCCAGCTGGTCTGCGCATGCTCTGAGGACGCGGCTTGGGATGCTGTCTGTGCCGGCAGCCTAGCGAGGGTTAATACACTTCAATGTCTTACTCACGTCTGCCAGGGAGAACGAGAGCCCACAGTCCTTGGGAGCTGCGTCGGTGGCACTGTGTTATCCTCAATGCAGGCGAAGAAGGTGTTTAGCTTGTCCGGAAGCAAGACGTCTGTGTCCGCGACGTGGCTGGTTTTCCCTGCAGTCCATGATTGTCTGTAGACCCTGCCACATATGTCATGTGTCTGAGCCGTTGAATTGCGACTCCATTTTGTCTCTGTACTGATGCTTTGCCTGTTTGATTGCCTTTACGGAGGGAATAACTACACTGTTTGTATTCAACCATATTCCCAGTCACCTCGCCGTGGTTAAATATTTTTATTGGCCAGTCTGAGATGTGGCTTTTTCTTTGCAACTCTGCCTAGAAGGCCAACATCCCGAAGTTGCCTATTCAGTGTTGACGTTGAGACTAGTGTTTTGCAGGTACTATTTAATGAAGCTGCCAGTTGAGGACTTGTGAGGCGTCTGTTTCTCAAACTAGACACACTAATGTACTTGTCCTCTTGCTCAGTTGTGGAGACATCTACTACCACTATCATATTAGAGCCATAAAGGAGACTAGACATCTACCACCCCACTACCACTATCAGATTAGAGCCATAAAAGAGACTAGACATCTACCACTATCAGATTAGAGCCATAAGGCTCAAACACAGTGTAGCGACTTTAACCCAACTAAACTGTTAGTCTTGGTTTGTCAGTCGCTAGATCAGGGTTCAGGTCCCAGTCAAGGAATTCACTTCAATGTGTTTTTTTTGTTTGTTTTTTTAACAGATAAATTGGGAATAGTTACAGGAGAGAGGGGGGGGGGGGGGTGAGTGAATGAGCCAATTGGAAGCTGGGGATAATTAGGTGGCCATGATGGTATGAGGGCCAGATTGGTAATTTAACCTGGACACAGGGGTCAACACCCCTACTCTTACAATGAGTGCCATGGGATCTTTTGCGACCACAGAGAGTCAAGGCCCCTGTTTAACGTCCCATTGGAAAGACATCACCCTTCAGAGGGCATTGGGATATTTGTCCCTATTCACTGTCCTGGGGCATTGGGATATTTGTCCCTAATCATTGCCCTGGGGCATTGGTATTTGTCTGTATTCACTGCCCTGGGGTATTGGGATTTGTCCCTATTCACTGCCCTGGGGTATTGTCAAGAACTGTGACGTAGCTGCGAATGAAATGTCTGTTTTTGTCGACATGTTGGCCGTGAAGCCGTCTGTCCTGTAGTGGTTTTCTGTGCCACTAGAGGGCAGTAGAACATCACTGTACATTGTCCTGGAATAACTGTGGGAAGCTCTGCAACTGATTTCTACATGAATTTACTTTGTAAATAATGGTCTAAGATTCTGTAAGATATATTTGGTCAATTATCAGGGCATTTGCATTTTTCTACTATCAAAAAAGAAGAAATATATAATGTTGTATTTGAAGATCTGAGTAGTGGATTTTGAGGAACGGTTCTATACAATACAGGACATTACAGACTTATAGACAAACTGTTTTGTCGTCAAGAAAACAATAGTTCCGTAAGGTCACAGTGAACGTCCATCTGTTTGGAAGCAGGAACCAGGTTGAATGCATTCTGAATAAGAGCTCTTTTGTATGTTGTTTTGGCCAAAACCGCACTGTTTCCTGTCTGCCAAATTTTACATGGGCTACTAGCCCCGCCTTGTTTTTGCTTGCTTTCTCCCAGCTCTCTCCCACACTCACTGGCTCCCACCTCCTCTTCAGGGCCGGGATACTGCATTTGGGGCACAGACCCCCCCCCCCCCCCCCCCCCCCCCCCCCCTCCACACACACAAATAAAAATAAATCTGCTAACTCCCAGCACATTATGCCATGGTGTAGAGAAAAATATGCAATGTTTTAATGAGATTCATCGCATTCTGTCATGATGCTAAGAAAATGCAATTTAAAGATAATTTCCTGCAATTCTTCACTTTTTGCCATGAGGCAGGGTGGAAAATGAGCAGTTTTTATTGCTCATCTCATGATTTTGTTCACATTTTGACATGAGGCTGAGAATTTTACAGTTTTAAAGTTAATTTCCCTCCAATTCTACACTTTTGTAATGTTACCCCCTTTTTCCTCCCCAATTACGATCTTGTCTCATCGCTGCAACTCCCCAACGGGCTCAAGGGCGGCGAAGGTCGAGTCATGCGTTCTCCGAAACATGACCTGCCAAGCCGCGCTTCTTAACACCCGCCTGCTTAACCCGGAAGCCAGCCGCACCAATGTGTCACACCGTTCAACTGACGACTGAGGTTAGCCTGCAGGCGCCCGACCCGCCACAAGGAGTCGCTAGAGCACGATGAGACAAGTAAAGCCCCCCTCCCTCCCGGCCAAACCCTCCGGACAACACTGGGCCAATTGTGCGCCACCCTATGGGACTCCCTGTCACAGATGGTTTTGATACAGCCCGGGATTGAACCCGGGTCTGTAGTGACACCTCTACCACTGCGTTGCAGTACCTTAGACTGCTGTGCCACTCGGGAGGCACAATTCTACACTTTTTGCTATCATATGCAAATGTTTTGTTGGGGCCCCCTGGAGTGCCCATGTGTTGGTAATCCAGCCCTGTATCTTTTCCCTCTCTCACCCCTCACTGGTCCTGCATTTGGACGGTTGATCTTGTGAAGAAAAAAAAAAATCTCTGACATCTGAGGAGCTCCCGGGATTTATCAAGCATGCCTAGTGGTCGCAGCCTGCTCTGAGGAAACGGGTGTACATTCGAGTCATACCAAGCTGAGCCTGCGTGTCAGTACAGTCGACTTTACAGCTGGCTGTAAGGTTAGGAAGAACTGGCGCTACCTTTTTAGTCTGAACATACATTTATACATTCTTTTACAAGTATTATACAAACTTTGTCGGGAACTATTTTTTAAAGCGTTTTACCTTGATTCGATGATATTATTTTTGCGCGCAGAAAACTTGAGCTGAAGGCTGGGCCTTTTTAACTGCTCTGTGTCGACCGACGTAAATTAAACCGACTGCGGCCGCCTCATTTTCCTCTCGACTCGGGTTGGAAGCAAAAATAAAGCAGGTCTTTTTTGTTGTTGTTGCCTAAACTGTTAAATGCTTGTTACAAAAATGGATCTGTTGAATTATCAGTACCTGGACAAAATGAACAACAACATCGGCATACTCTGCTATGAAGGTAAACGCATTACTTTAATCAACTCTGTTCTTTCCTTGATTAGGAAACTGTTTTAACACGTGAAATTGCAACAACACAATGACATAAAACACAACATTAAAATCGCTGGTTAATTTGTTGCCTTTAACTTGTCGCATCTGTTTTGTAAAAAAAAAAAAAAAAAAAATGTTTTGAAGTAATAAGTTTCATGATTGTGTTTAAAATAAATCGGGAAATATCACCCCCGCTACTACTGCTGTAGATGTGTTGGATACTCATGGAATAATGTGTTTTCTATCGTAGAAGATCTTAAACATATTCCAAGTGTTATAGTAGCAGTAAGAGTGCTTGTAACTGAAACCTGGTGAACTGAAGTACACTTTCATGCCAGGGAATAATTCCTCTAGAAATGTGGGAATACATCTGACCTCGTTTCCATTCTGTCGGTCCCCCTCCCTGGCCACTACACCAATGTTGTACTATTGAAACTAAGATTCAAAGAAGCACGTCTCTTATTGATCATCAGCGGATCTGTCATCCTAGTGGAATTGTTATTGTTCAGTCGTGTGTGAATGAATATCGGCTCTTACTGACACAAGTATTATTGACTCACAGGAATGATAGAGAGGATTTGCAGAATTGATCTTGATTGGCTCAGTATTAGATTTTTGTTATTATCTACCTGTGGACAATTTGGTCATCCATTTGCACGTGTGTGTGTGTGTGTGTGTGTGTGTGTGTGTGAATATCAGAACACAACATCTCCTCCACTGACCTGTATTCAGGTTGACTCGCATGAATTATACCGGTTGTGTAATTAGTCTGACACGCTCACCATTTCGATGTATCACAGACCGAGTCAGTCATTGTCTCTGTGCTTGTCCTCTGCTTTTATTAGGTAATAAATAGTAGTAGGCTCCTCCAGACAGAGATGGACTTCACGTGCTCTGTTTTGCCTGTTGTTGGTTAGGCCTGTCTGTGGTCCATTGTTCCTCCGTTGTGGACCATAATCACACCTTTGTTTACATATTTCACTCCAGCACGATGGTTGATGAAATCCTCGGGGCTTTTTTTTTTTTTTTTAATGAGGAGAAGGATCATTGTGGATATTCACTATAAGCTAAGTGATATCCTGCATTGTGTCATTAGGCAGTTAACCCACTGTTCCTAGGCCTGTAGGTGTTGGGTAATGGCTCAAGTGGTTCAAATACTTAGTAGCTATAGTTATGCTTGATTTAGCCTTCCTGTTGCAATCAAACCAATAGAAACGTCCCTAAAGTACAAACACTGACCTTGTGGCACTCCAGGCTAAAAACAAAAAGCATTTGAAATAGTATTTGAACCCAGGAAGGTGTGCTAAAGAGGGTGACAGTGTAGGGGTCACCAGCCCCTAGCACCGTCAAACTCAACTCTGGACCTCAAAGCCAGTTCCACTGTGTGTGTGTGTTTTCATTGTTCCCCTCTAATCAGGGACTGATTTAGACCTGGGACACCAGGTGGGTGATTCCCCTCTAATCAGGGACTGATTTAGACCTGGGACACCAGGTGGGTGATTCCCCTCTAATCAGGGACTGATTTAGACCTGGGACACCAGGTGGGTGATTCCCCTCTAATCAGGGCCTGATTTAGACCTGGGACACCAGGTGGGTGATTCCCCTCTAATCAGGGACTGATTTTAGACCTGGGACACCAGGTGGGTGATTCCTCTCTAATCAGGGCCTGATTTAGACCTGGGACACCAGGTGGGTGATTCCTCTCTAATCAGGGACTGATTTTAGACCTGGGACACCAGGTGGGTGATTCCCCTCTAATCAGGGACTGATTTTAGACCTGGGACACCAGGTGGGTGATTCCTCTCTAATCAGGGACTGATTTTAGACCTGGGACACCAGGTGGGTGATTCCTCTCTAATCAGGGCCTGATTTAGACCTGGGACACCAGGTGGGTGATTCCTCTCTAATCAGGGACTGATTTTAGACCTGGGACACCAGGTGGGTGATTCCCCTCTAATCAGTGTCTGATTTAGACCTGGGGACACCAGGTGGGTGATTCCTCTCTAATCAGGGCCTGATTTAGACCTGGGACACCAGGTGGGTGATTCCCCTCTAATCAGGGCCTGATTTAGACCTGGGACACCAGGTGGGTGATTCCCCTCTAATCAGTGTCTGATTTAGACCTGGGACACCAGGTGGGTGATTCCCATCTAATCAGGGTCTGATTTAGACCTGGGACACCAGGTGGGTGCAATTAATTATCAGGGAGAACAGAAAACCAGAAGGCTCCAGGCCTCATAGGGCATTGTTTCCCAGACTAGGTCCTCGGGACTCCAAGTGGTGCACGTTTTGTGTTTTGACCTAACTACACAGCCGATTCAACTAATCATCAAGCTTTGATAATTTGAATCAGCTGTGTTGAATGAAGAGTTGAATCCACCCTGCCCTAGCAGCTAGCCCTCCTGTTGCTGCCATCACTAGCTGGCTGTCAGAGGGGTAGACAGACATACCATGCATGCTTTCCTTCCTGGGTTCAACATGATCTCTGTCACCCAATCACTCCCTCGGGTCTCTCTCTCCCTCGGGTCTCTCTCTCCCTCGGGTCTCTCTCTCCCTCGGGTCTCTCTCTCCCTCGGGTCTCTCTCTCCCTCGGGTCTCTCTCTCCCTCGGGTTGCTCTCTCTCTCGGGTCTCTCTCTCCCTCGGGTTGCTCTCTCTCTCGGGTCGCTCTCTCTCCGATCTCGCTCAATTCACTCTATCGCTCAATCACTTTCTGATATCTCTCTTTCTCACTCTCTGATCTCGCGTTCTCTCGCTCTCTCTCTCTCGTTCTGATATCAATGTAAATTCAAAGAGCTTTATTGGCATGGGAAACCTATGTTTACATCTCTTACCTCTCTGATCTCTCTCTCTCTCTCTTTCTGGTTTCTCTATCCGATGTCTGTGAGGTGGAAAATTGGAAACAGAGGGGATGGACTGGTATGTAAATAGAATGGCTCATCAAACCGACAATCACAAACCTTAAATCCACCAGCATGCCCACTTCCTGGTTTGGCTACTGCCTGCATCACTACATTCCCTATGGGCCCTGGTTCAAAAATAGTGCACTATATAGGGAATGGAGTGCCATTTGGAATGACATGGTGATAGCCTACATGCTGCTGCTGGTACATTAAACCTGCCTGTCACCCTGACCGGGCCTTAACCCCCCCCAACCTGAGTTCATCCAGCATGCTGCTACCTAAGGGGATTCTCAACATTCCATCAGTGGAAGGAACAGCAGAGGTATTCCAACATATCAGGATCTGTCTTTCACACTATATAAATCACTGTGAGCTACAGAGAGAAATATCGACAGTGCCCGTGCGTAAAACGTGTTTTCTTTTGGCTCTATACTCAAAGTTTGGATGTGAAATCAAACAACAATGACTATCAGTGTAGACTGTCAGCTTTAATTTGAGGGTAATTAGATCTGTATCGGGTGAACCGTTTTAGAAGTTACAGCACTTCTTGTACATCGTCTGCCCCATCTTTTAGAGGAGCTAAAGTAAACGGTACAAATTCACCTGTGTATTGAAGTCGTAAAAAGTAGGGACGAAAATTTGGGTCAATTTCGCTGGCAACTAATTGACACCTCATTAATGAACATAACACCCCCCCCCCCCCCCCCCCACTGCCTCCAGCTCACCTGACGTTACACTGCCTCCAGCTCACCTGACGTTACACTGCCTCCAGCTCACCTGACGTTACACTGCCTCCGGCTCACCTGACGTTACACTGCCTCCAGCTCACCTGACGTTACACTGCCTCCGGCTCACCTGACGTTACACTGCCTCCAGCTCACCTGACGTTACACTGCCTCCAGCTCACCTGGCGTTACACTGCCTCCAGCTCACCTGACGTTACACTGCCTCCAGCTCACCTGACGTTACACTGCCTCCAGCTCACCTGACGTTACACTGCCTCCAGCTCACCTGGCGTTACACTGCCTCCAGCTCACCTGGCGTTACACTGCCTCCAGCTCACCTGGCGTTACACTGCCTCCAGCTCACCTGGCGTTACACTGCCTCTAGCTCACCTGGCGTTACACTGCCTCCAGCTCACCTGACGTTACACTGCCTCCAGCTCACCTGACGTTACACTGCCTCCAGCTCACCTGACGTTACACTGCCTCCAGCTCACCTGGCGTTACACTGCCTCCAGCTCACCTGGCGTTACACTGCCTCCAGCTCACCTGACGTTGCACTGCCTCCAGCTCACCTGGCGTTACACTGCCTCCAGCTCACCTGACGTTACACTGCCTCCAGCTCACCTGGCGTTACACTGCCTCCAGCTCACCTGGCGTTACACTGCCTCCAGCTCACCTGACGTTACACTGCCTCCAGCTCACCTGACGTTGCACTGCCTCCAGCTCACCTGGCGTTACACTGCCTCCAGCTCACCTGGCGTTACACTGCCTCCAGCTCACCTGGCGTTACACTGCCTCCAGCTCACCTGGCGTTACACTGCCTCCAGCTCACCTGGCGTTACACTGCCTCCAGCTCACCTGGCGTTACACTGCCTCCAGCTCACCTGGCGTTACACTGCCTCTAGCTCACCTGGCGTTACACTGCCTCCAGCTCACCTGACGTTACACTGCCTCCAGCTCACCTGACGTTACACTGCCTCCAGCTCACCTGACGTTACACTGCCTCCAGCTCACCTGACGTTACACTGCCTCCAGCTCACCTGACGTTACACTGCCTCCAGCTCACCTGACGTTACACTGCCTCCAGCTCACCTGACGTTACACTGCCTCCAGCTCACCTGACGTTGCACTGCCTCCAGCTCACCTGGCGTTACACTGCCTCCAGCTCACCTGGCGTTACACTGCCTCCAGCTCACCTGGCGTTACACTGCCTCCAGCTCACCTGGCGTTACACTGCCTCCAGCTCACCTGACGTTACACTGCCTCCAGCTCACCTGACGTTGCACTGCCTCCAGCTCACCTGGCGTTACACTGCCTCCAGCTCACCTGGCGTTACACTGCCTCCAGCTCACCTGGCGTTGCACTGCCTCCAGCTCACCTGGCGTTGCACTGCCTCCAGCTCACCTGGCGTTGCACTGCCTCCAGCTCACCTGGCGTTGCACTGCCTCCAGCTCACCTGGCGTTGCACTGCCTCCAGCTCACCTGGCGTTGCACTGCCTCCAGCTCACCTGGCGTTGCACTGCCTCCAGCTCACCTGGCGTTGCACTGCCTCCAGCTCACCTGGCGTTGCACTGCCTCCAGCTCACCTGGCGTTGCACTGCCTCCAGCTCACCTGGCGTTGCACTGCCTCCAGCTCACCTGGCGTTGCACTGCCTCCAGCTCACCTGGCGTTGCACTGCCTCCAGCTCACCTGGCGTTGCACTGCCTCCAGCTCACCTGGCGTTGCACTGCCTCCAGCTCACCTGGCGTTGCACTGCCTCCAGCTCACCTGGCGTTGCACTGCCTCCAGCTCACCTGGCGTTACACTGCCTCCAGCTCACCTGGCGTTACACTGCCTCCAGCTCACCTGGCGTTACACTGCCTCCAGCTCACCTGGCGTTACACTGCCTCCAGCTCACCTGGCGTTACACTGCCTCTAGCTCACCTGGCGTTACACTGCCTCCAGCTCACCTGACGTTACACTGCCTCCAGCTCACCTGGCGTTACACTGCCTCCAGCTCACCTGGCGTTACACTGCCTCCAGCTCACCTGGCGTTACACTGCCTCCAGCTCACCTGGCGTTACACTGCCTCCAGCTCACCTGGCGTTACACTGCCTCCAGCTCACCTGGCGTTACACTGCCTCCAGCTCACCTGGCGTTACACTGCCTCCAGCTCACCTGGCGTTACACTGCCTCCAGCTCACCTGACGTTGCACTGCCTCCAGCTCACCTGGCGTTGCACTGCCTCCAGCTCACCTGGCGTTACACTGCCTCCAGCTCACCTGGCGTTGCACTGCCTCCAGCTCACCTGGCGTTGCACTGCCTCCAGCTCACCTGGCGTTGCACTGCCTCCAGCTCACCTGGCGTTGCACTGCCTCCAGCTCACCTGGCGTTGCACTGCCTCCAGCTCACCTGGCGTTGCACTGCCTCCAGCTCACCTGGCGTTGCACTGCCTCCAGCTCACCTGGCGTTGCACTGCCTCCAGCTCACCTGGCGTTGCACTGCCTCCAGCTCACCTGGCGTTGCACTGCCTCCAGCTCACCTGGCGTTGCACTGCCTCCAGCTCACCTGGCGTTGCACTGCCTCCAGCTCACCTGGCGTTGCACTGCCTCCAGCTCACCTGGCGTTGCACTGCCTCCAGCTCACCTGGCGTTGCACTGCCTCCAGCTCACCTGGCGTTGCACTGCCTCCAGCTCACCTGGCGTTGCACTGCCTCCAGCTCACCTGGCGTTGCACTGCCTCCAGCTCACCTGGCGTTGCACTGCCTCCAGCTCACCTGGCGTTGCACTGCCTCCAGCTCACCTGGCGTTGCACTGCCTCCAGCTCACCTGGCGTTGCACTGCCTCCAGCTCACCTGGCGTTGCACTGCCTCCAGCTCACCTGGCGTTGCACTGCCTCCAGCTCACCTGGCGTTGCACTGCCTCCAGCTCACCTGGCGTTGCACTGCCTCCAGCTCACCTGGCGTTGCACTGCCTCCAGCTCACCTGGCGTTGCACTGCCTCCAGCTCACCTGGCGTTGCACTGCCTCCAGCTCACCTGACGTTACACTGCCTCCAGCTCACCTGACGTTACACTGCCTCCAGCTCACCTGGCGTTACACTGCCTCCAGCTCACCTGGCGTTACACTGCCTCCAGCTCACCTGACGTTACACTGCCTCCAGCTCACCTGACGTTACACTGCCTCCAGCTCACCTGACGTTACACTGCCTCCAGCTCACCTGACGTTACACTGCCTCCAGCTCACCTGACGTTACACTGCCTCCAGCTCAGGAGCTACTCTCACGTCTGACAAGTGGTCATGAAGCTTATGGTTGTACTATGGACTAAATATGTATTGGACAGGGAAAGGACAGGTTGTACTATGGACTAAATATGTATTGGACAGGGAAAGGACAGGTTGTACTATAGACTAAATATGTATTGGACAGGGAAAGGACAGGTTGTACTATAGACTAAATATGTATTGGACAGACAGGGAAAGGACAGGTTGTACTATGGACTAAATATATATTGGACAGACAGGGAAAGGACAGGTAGTGCTATAGACTAAATATGTATTGGACAGACAGGGCAAGGACAGGTTGTACTATGGACTAAATATGTATTGGACAGGGAAAGGACAGGTTGTGCTATAGACTAAATATGTATTGGACAGGGAAAGGACAGGTAGTGCTATAGACTAAATATGTATTGGACAGACAGGGAAAGGACAGGTTGTACTATAGACTAAATATGTATTGGACAGGGAAAGGACAGGTAGTGCTATAGACTAAATATGTATTGGACAGACAGGGAAAGGACAGGTTGTACTATAGACTAAATATGTATTGGACAGACAGGGAAAGGACAGGTTGTACTATGGACTAAATATGTATTGGACAGACAGGGAAAGGACAGGTTGTACTATGGACTAAATATGTATTGGACAGGGAAAGGACAGGTAGTGCTATAGACTAAATATGTATTGGACAGGGAAAGGACAGGTTGTACTATGGACTAAATATGTATTGGACAGACAGGGAAAGGACAGGTTGTACTATGGACTAAATATGTATTGGACAGGGAAAGGACAGGTTGTACTATGGACTAAATATGTATTGGACAGGGAAAGGACAGGTTGTACTATAGACTAAATATGTATTGGACAGGGAAAGGACAGGTTGTACTATGGACTAAATATGTATTGGACAGGGAAAGGACAGGTTGTACTATGGACTAAATATGTATTGGACAGGGAAAGGACAGGTTGTACTATGGACTAAATATGTATTGGACAGGGAAAGGACAGGTTGTACTATGGACTAAATATGTATTGGACAGACAAGGAAAGGACAGGTAGTGCTATAGACTAAATATGTATTGGACAGGGAAAGGACAGGTTGTACTATAGACTAAATATGTATTGGACAGGGAAAGGACAGGTTGTACTATGGACTAAATATGTATTGGACAGGGAAAGGACAGGTTGTACTATGGACTAAATATGTATTGGACAGGGAAAGGACAGGTAGTGCTATGGACTAAATATGTATTGGACAGGGAAAAGACAGGTTGTACTATGGACTAAATATGTATTGGACAGACAGGGAAAGGACAGGTTGTACTATAGACTAAATATGTATTGGACAGACGGGAAAAGGACAGGTAGTGCTATAGACTAAATATGTATTGGACAGACAGGGAAAGGACAGGTTGTACTATGGACTAAATATGTATTGGACAGACAGGAAAAGGACAGGTAGTGCTATAGACTAAATATGTATTGGACAGACAGGGAAAGGACAGGTTGTACTATGGACTAAATATGTATTGGACAGACAGGGAAAGGACAGGTTGTACTATAGACTAAATATGTATTGGACAGGGAAAGGACAGGTAGTGCTATAGACTAAATATGTATTGGACAGGGAAAGGACAGGTTGTACTATGGACTAAATATGTATTGGACAGACAGGAAAAGGACAGGTTGTACTATAGACTAAATATGTATTGGACAGACAAGGAAAGGACAGGTAGTGCTATAGACTAAATATGTATTGGACAGGGAAAGGACAGGTTGTACTATAGACTAAATATGTATTGGACAGGGAAAGGACAGGTTGTACTATGGACTAAATATGTATTGGACAGGGAAAGGACAAGTTGTACTATAGACTAAACCAGTGGCTGTGATTGGCTTGGACTGTTCCAATCCTTTCCAAGCCCATTTTACTGTTAGGGAGGTCTCATATGGCAGCCAATTCCCTACATAGTGCACTACTTCTGACCAGGGCCCTATGTAGGGAATAGGATGCTGTTTGGGATGTAGCCTGTGATTACCTCTTGATGTAGACAGTCAAGTGACTGTAGACGGATTGAGAATTTTCACGGATGTTGTCAATTGTCAGTTACTCGTCTCTCCCTGTCAGTTACTCGTCTCTCCCTGTCAGTTACTCGTCTCTCCCTGTCAGTTACTCGTCTCTCCCTGTCAGTTACTCATCTCTCCCTGTCAGTTACTCATCTCTCCCTGTCAGTTACTCATCTCTCCCCGGTCTTTCAGCAAGGCTGGCGACGAGAGGATAGTTGTTGCTCTCTCTCTCTCTAATTGAAAGGGCTTTATCTCTCTCTCCCCTGCTCTCTCTATTCCTCTCTCTCCCCTGCTCTCTCTCCCCTGCTCTCTCTCCCCTGCTTTCTCTCCCCTGCTCTCTCTCCCCTGCTCTCTCTCCCCTGCTCTCTCTCCCCTGCTCTCTCTCCCCTGCTCTCTCTCCCCTGCTTTCTCTCCCCTGCTCTCTCTCCCCTGCTCTCTCTCCCCTGCTCTCTCTCCCCTGCTCTCTCTCCCCTGCTCTCTCTCCCCTGCTCTCTCTCCCCTGCTCTCTCTCCCCTGCTCTCTCTCCCCTGCTCTCTCTCCCCTGCTCTCTCTATTCTTCTCTCTCCCCTTCTCTCTATTCCTCTCTCTCTTCTTCTCTCTCTCTTCTTCTCTCTCTCTTCTTCTCTCTCTCCCCTTCTCTCTCTATTCTCCTCTCTCTATTCTTCTCTCTCTATATTCTTTCCTTTTCTCCGCTGAGATAATGTGTCTGTTGTACCTCAGCAGAGGAACAGTTTCCTCCATTAATGACTTCAGTCACAGATGATTTGTTATTTTTCAGCTGTCTGACTGTGACCAATGAGGCTTACTTTTCTCTGCTCTGATAACCTTGTAGAGATCTAGCTGAGGGACTGACTAGTGTGATAGATAGTGAGAATGCATTCCAAATGGCACCCTATTCCTTATATAGTGCACTACTTTAGACCAGAGCCCTATTCCCTATATAGTGCACTACTTTAGACCAGAGCCCTATTCCCTATATAGTGCACTACTTTAGACCAGAGCCCTATTCCCTATATAGTGCACTACTTTAGACCAGAGCCCTATTCCCTATATAGTGCACTACTTTAGACCAGAGCCCTATTCCCTATATAGTGCACTACTTTAGACCAGAGCCCTATTCCCTATATAGTGCACTACTTTAGACCAGGGCCCTATGCCCTATATAGTGCACTACTTTAGACCAGGGCCCTATTCCCTATATAGTGCACTACTTTAGACCAGGGCCCTATATAGTGCCATACTTTAGACCAGGCCCCTATTCCCTACATAGTGCACTACCTTAGACCAGGCCCCTATTCCCTATATAGTGCACTACTTTAGACCAGGGCCCTATTCCCTACCCAGTCCACTACCTTAGACCAGGGCCCATAGGTAGTGCACTACTTTAGACCAGGGCCCATAGGTAGTGCACTACTTTAGACCAGGGCCCATAGGTAGTGCACTACTTTAGACCAGGGCCCATAGGTAGTGCACTACTTTAGACCAGGGCCCATAGGTAGTGCACTACTTTAGACCAGGGCCCTATTCCCTATAGTGCACTACTTTAGACCAGGGCCCTATTCCCTACCTTAGACCAGGGCCCATAGGTAGTGCACTACCTTAGACCAGGGCCCATAGGTAGTGCAGGCCTCTCTACTGAGTGACCGTGTCAATGTGAATTTGTTTATCTGAAATCCCAAAATGATCCCAGATCAGCATTTCTACTTGTGCCCTGTCGTGCCCACTGTCCGCAAATAGCGGGTACAGCAGAATGCCTTCTGCCTTCATCTCTGTCCACTCCGCCTCCTAGCTAGTCACGTGACCTGATGACAGGACAAAATCCATCTCTACCCAGGAGCTACATTGTGTGCTTACTGTATCTGTTTGGTCTGTCCCAGTCACTCCAGACCACGCAGCAAGGCCTGCTCACTGAGCTATTTATGTCCAGTAGTCTATTCCAGAGTAGAGAGACTGGCTGTCTGGAACTGTGGACAGAGTAGAGAGACTGGCTGTCTGGAACTGTGGACAGAGTAGAGAGACTGGCTGTCTGGAACTGTGGACAGAGTAGAGAGACTGGCTGTCTGGAACTGTGGACAGAGTAGAGAGACTGGCTGTCTGGAACTGTGGCTCTTTAGAGCCTGGTCTGCTGAGGGGGAGTCTCGGTTTTTGATGGATAACTACTTTGTTATACTACTTCGTCCATCTCCAGCTAGCGCTAGCTGGAGACGGCAGGCTTGGTAAGCGTTAGCTGGAGACGGCAGGCTTGGTAAGCGTTAGCTGGAGACGGCAGGCTTGGTTAGCGCTAGCTGGAGAAGGCAGGCTTGGTTAGCGCTAGCTGGAGACGTCCGGCCTGGTTAGCGACAGCTGGAGACGTCCGGCCTGGTTAGCGACAGCTGGAGACGTCCGGCCTGGTTAGCGACAGCTGGAGACGTTCGGCCTGGTTAGCGACAGCTGGAGACGTCCGGCCTGGTTAGCGACAGCTGGAGACGTCCGGCCTGGTTAGCGACAGCTGGAGACGTCCGGCCTGGTTAGCGACAGCTGGAGACGTCCGGCCTGGTTAGCGACAGCTGGAGACGTCCGGCCTGGTTAGCGACAGCTGGAGACGTCCGGCCTGGTTAGCGACAGCTGGAGACGTCCGGCCTGGTTAGCGACAGCTGGAGACGTCCGGCCTGGTTAGCGACAGCTGGAGACGTCCGGCCTGGTTAGCGACAGCTGGAGACGTCCGGCCTGGTTAGCGACAGCTGGAGACGTCCGGCCTGGTTAGCGACAGCTGGAGACGTCCGGCCTGGTTAGCGACAGCTGGAGACGTCCGGCCTGGTTAGCGACAGCTGGAGACGTCCGGCCTGGTTAGCGACAGCTGGAGACGTCCGGCCTGGTTAGCGACAGCTGGAGACGTCCGGCCTGGTTAGCGACAGCTGGAGACGTCCGGCCTGGTTAGCGACAGCTGGAGACGTCCGGCCTGGTTAGCGACAGCTGGAGACGTCCGGCCTGTTTAGCGACAGCTGGAGACGTCCGGCCTGTTTAGCGACAGCTGGAGACGTCCGGCCTGGTTAGCGACAGCTGGAGACGTCCGGCCAGGGTAGCGACAGCTGGAGACGGCAGGCTAGGGTAGCGCTAGCTGGAGACGGCAGGCTTGGTTAGCGCTCGCTGGAGACGGCAGGCTTGGTTAGCGCTCGCTGGAGACGGCAGGCTTGGTTAGCGCTAGCTGGAGACGTCCGGCTTGGTTAGCGCTAGCTAGCACAGGGGAACAAGAGGGCATTGTTTCGTGTTTGTTTTGACTCTCGTTTTATGTAACTGACTTTCATGCGTTTTAAGTATTTATAAAAGGCATCACATGCCAGGGACTCAGTTTAGGTTTCAGAGAATGTAGGCCAGAAATATAATTTAGCAGAGACATGGGGTCAATGCTTAGTTTCTGCCTAGAGAGGGTTGGAAGGGAGGTAGGGTTGAGGTTCTCCCCTTTCTGAGCCTCTAACTCCAGCCTTCCTGTCGTGTTTGAAGTCCGCCGAGGGCTCTCTCCCTCTCATCATGTAGAAGTTAATAGGATTCTTTGAGTAGATCAAACACGCAGTGTTTCCCCTGACACAGATCTTTGTTTCATACCGCCCTGCTCTGTTCAGACGATAGGTTACCTTACTACTTGACTGAGCTGTGGTTGGGCTTCACTTTGTTGTCATGCTCAAAGAGGAAAGCGCCTTCCCCGAACTGTTGCCACAAAGTTGGAAGCACAGAATCCTCTAGAATGTCATTGTATGCTGTAGCGTTAAGATTTCCCTTCACTGGAACTAAGGGGCCTAGCCCCAGCCATGGAAAAATAGCCCCAGACCATTATTCCTCCTCCACCAAACTTTACAGTTGGAGCTTTGCATTCGGGCAGGTAGCTTTCTCCTGGAATCCACCAAACCCAGATGCATCCGTTGGACTGCCAGACGGTGACTTGTGAGTCATCACTCCAGAGAACGTGTTTCCACTGCTCCAGAGTCCAATGGCAGCGAGCTTTACACCACTCCAGCCGATGCTTGGCATTGCGCGTGGTGATCTTAGGCTTGCGTGCGACTGCTCGGCCATGGAAACCCATTTCATGGAGCTCCCGACGAACTGCTTATTGAGTGTTGCAACTGAGGACAGACGATTTTTACGAGCTACGCACTTCAGTACTTGGCGGTCCGTCCCGTTCTGTCAGCTGGTGTGGCCTACCACTTCGCGGCTGAGCCGTTGTTGCTCCTAGTCCACTTCACAATAACAACACTTAGTTGACCTGGGGCAGCTCTAGCAGGGCAGAAAATTGACCAACTTACTTGTTGGATAAGTGGCAACCTGTGACGGTGCCACGTTGAAAAGTCACTGAGCTCTTCAGTAGGGACCATTCTACTGCCTATGTTTGTCTATTGAGATTGCATGGTTGTGCACCCGTTTTTATGCACTCGTCAGCAACGGGTGTGGATAAAATTTGAAGGTGTGTCCACATACTTTTGTGTGTGTGTTATTTATATACATTATTTATATACAGTTGAAGTCAGAAGTTTACATACACCTTAGCCAAATACATTTAAACTCAGTTTTTCACAATCTCTGACATTTAATCCTAGTAAAAATTCCCTGCCTTAGGTCAGTTAGGATCGCCACTTTATTTTAAGAATGTGAAATGTCAGAATAATAGTTGAGAGAATGATTTATTTCAGCTTTCATTTCTTTCATCACATTCCCAGTGGGTCAGAAGTTTACATGCACTCAATTAATATTAGGTAGCATTGCCTTAATTTTATTTTACTTGGGTCAAACATTCCACAAGTTTCCCACAATAAGTTGGGTGAATTTTGGCCCATTCCTCCTGACAGAGCTGGTGTAACTGAGTCTGGTTTTTAGGCCTCCTTGCTTGCACACGCTTTTTCAGTTCTGCCCACAAATTTTCTATAGGATTGAGGTCAGGGCTTTGTGATGCCAACTCCAATACCTTGACTTTGTTGTCCCGAAGCCATTTTGCCACAACTTTGGAAGTATGCTTGGGGTCATTGTCCATTTGGAAGACCCATTTGTGAGCTTTAAGCTTTAACTTCCTGACTGATGTCTTGAGATGTTGCTTCAATATATCCACATACTTTTCTTTCCTCATGATGCCATCTATTTTGTGAAGTGCACCAGTCCCTCCTGCAGCAAAGCACCATCACAGCATGATGCTGTCACCCCCGTGCTTCACGGTTGGGATGGTGTTCTTCGGCTTGCAAGCTCTCCCCTTTTTCCTCAAAACATAACGATGGTCATTATGGCTGAACAGTTCTATTTTTGTTTCAGACCAGTGGACATTTCTCCAAAAAGTACAATCTTTGTCCCCATGTGCAGTTGCAAACCAGTGTCTGGCTTTTTTATGTCTGTTTTGGAGCAGTGACTTCTTCCTTGCTGGGCGGTCTTTCAGGTTATGTCGATATAGGACTTGTTTTACTGTGGATATAGATACTTTTGTACCTGTTTCCTCCAGCATGTTTACAGTGTCCTTTGCTGTTGTTCTGGGATTGATTTGCACTTTTCGCTCCAAAGTACGTTCATCTCTAGGAGACAGAATGCGTCTCCTTCCTGAGCGGTATGACGGCTGCGTGGTCCCATGGTGTTTATACTTGCGTACTGTTGTTTGTACTGATGGCACTTTGAGATTTATTTTAAACTGCAAAACCCTCACGCACCACTGCACTTTGTAGACCAGGGTTGGCTGGTCTTCTCTAGTCACTCATAGGCTCAGTCACTGGTATACTTTTATTTACAAAGACATTTTGGGTTTACTACCTTTTTATTTGGGCATTTTTATTGTTCAGAAATGTGGCGGGCCGTCTCTTCGTTCGCTGGACTTTATCCTGCTAACTGTTCCAAATGTCCCAACTGAATTTGGTAAAAGGGCTTTTATGTCCTCTGCACCATCATCTTGGATCACCTTACAAAATACTTTAAAACTGGAAGAACCTGTCCTGATTGGTGTTTGTTTTTAAATCACTGGTGAATGATCTTGAGGCTGATTCCCTGACCTGTCAATGTTTTTAATTTGTTTATGTTTATGAAGTCCCGTTTCAGTGTACATACAGAGTACATGTGTACTCATTGTTTTACATGTCAATGTTACGTGGCAGGATAATTGGGCTGTAGTTGACTTGTTGGATGGCTCGTCGGGCTGTAGTTGACTTGTTGGATGGCTTGTCGGGCTGTAGTTGACTTGTTGGATGGCTCGTCGGGCTGTAGTTGACTTGTTGGATGGCTCGTCGGGCTGTAGTTGACTTGTTGGATGGCTCGTCGGGCTGTAGTTGACTTGTTGGATGGCTCGTCGGGCTGTAGTTGACTTGTTGGATGGCTCGTCGGGCTGTAGTTGACTTGTTGGATGGCTCGTCGGGCTGTAGTTGACTTGTTGGATGGCTTGTCGGGCTGTAGTTGACTTGTTGGATGGCTTGTCGGGCTGTAGTTGACTTGTTGGATGGCTTGTCGGGCTGGAGCTGACTTGTTGGATGGCTCTTCGGGCTGGAGCTGACTTGTTGGATGGCTCGTCGGGCTGGAGCTGACTTGTTGGATGGCTTGTCGGGCTGTAGTTGACTTGTTGGATGGCTTGTCGGGCTGTAGTTGACTTGTTGGATTGCTTGTCGGGCTGGAGCTGACTTGTTGGATGGCTCGTCGGGATGGAGCTGACTTGTTGGATGGCTTGTCGGGTTGTAGTTGACTTGTTGTGTTGTGAGTGGCTGTGTTAGTGTTTTTCACCTTTATTTAACCAGGTAGGTTAGTTGAGAACACCTTTATTTAACCAGGTAGGCCAGTTGAGAAGAAGTTCTCATTTACAACTGCGACCTGGCCAAGATAAAGCAAAGCAGTGCGACACAAACAACAACACAGAGTTACACATGGAATAAACAAACATACAGTCAATAACACAATAGGAAAGTCCTATATAAAGGGTGTGCAAATGAGGTAGGATGAGGGAGGTAAGGCAATAAATAGGCCATAGTGGCGAAATAATTACAATTTAGCAATTAAACACTGGAGTGATAGATGTGCAGAAGATGCATGTGCAAGTAGAAATACTGGGGTGAAAAGGAGCAAGATAAATAAATAAATAAATACAGTATGGGGATGAGGTAGATAGATGGGCTATTTACAGATGGGCTATGTACAGGTGCAGTGATCTGTGAGCTGCTCTGACAGCTGATACTTAAAGTTAGTGAGGGAGATATGAGTCTCCAGCTTCAGAGATTTTTTGCAGTTCATTCCAGTCATTGGCAGCAGAGAACTGGAAGGAAAGGCGGCCAAAAGAGGAATTGAGTTTGGGGGTGACCAGTGAGATATACCTGCTGGAGCGCATGCTACGGGTTGGTGCTGCTATGGTGACCAGTGAGATATACCTGCTGGAGCGCGTGCTACGGGTGGGTGCTGCTATGGTGACCAGTGAGATATACCTGCTGG
This sequence comes from Oncorhynchus mykiss, assembly GCF_057628025.1. Lineage (NCBI taxonomy): Eukaryota > Metazoa > Chordata > Actinopteri > Salmoniformes > Salmonidae > Oncorhynchus > Oncorhynchus mykiss. The sequence goes on from NC_143028.1 coordinate 80,227,872, forward strand.
AGCACGTGCTAGGGGTTGGTGCTGCTATGGTGACCAGTGAAATATACCTGCTGGAGTGCGTGCTAGGGGTCGGTGCTGCTATGGTGACCAGTGAGATATACCTGCTGGAGCACGTGCTAGGTGTCGGTGCTGCTATGGTGACCAGTGAGATATACCTGCTGGAGCGCGTGCTACATGTGGGTGCTGCTATGGTGACCAGTGAGATATACCTGCTGGAGCACGTGCTAGGGGTCGGTGCTGCTATGGTGACCAGTGAGATATACCTGCTGGAGCGTGTGCTACAGGTGGGTGCTGCTATGGTGACCAGTGAAATATACCTGCTGGAGTGCGTGCTAGGGGTCGGTGCTGCTATGGTGACCAGTGAGAGATACCTGCTGGAGCGTGTGCTACAGGTGGGTGCTGCTATGGTGACCAGTGAAATATACCTGCTGGAGTGCGTGCTAGGGGTCGGTGCTGCTATGGTGACCAGTGAGAGATACCTGCTGGAGAGCGTGCTACGGGTGGGTGCCACTTATGTTATGAGTGTTTGGCTGGCTGGATAGTAAGGTTGTTGCTTGTAGGCTTGTAGCTTGTAGCCTGTAGGCTGTAGCCTGTAGCTTGTAGGCTGCACAGTTAGTGGCTGGTTAAAGTCAGGCCGGCCCACTAAACTATTCTCTTAATTACCTCTTCCTCTCGCTCTCTTCTCTCTCTCTCTTCCCCCCTCCTGCCAAAAACAATGATGTCACCTCCGTTGCCATGGAGCGCTCTCAGACGAGCAGAAACACGCCAGTCAGGAAAATGGGCCACTTGTTTAGAAGGCTCCCTCTCTGCACATTCTAGACATTCTAAATGCTCTGAGTTCCATTTCAGCTTGTTTAGAAGGCTCCCTCTCTCTGCACATTCTAGACATTCTAAATGCTCTGAGTTCCATTTCAGCTTGTTTAGAAGGCTCCCTCTCTGCACATTCTAGACATTCTAAATGCTCTGAGTTCCATTTCAGCTTGTTTAGAAGGCTCCCTCTCTCTGCACATTCTAGACATTCTAAATGCTCTGAGTTCCATTTCAGCTTGTTTAGAAGGCTCCCTCTCTCTGCACATTCTAGACATTCTAAATGCTCTGAGTTCCATTTCAGCTTGTTTAGAAGGCTCCCTCTCTGCACATTCTAGACATTCTAAATGCTCTGAGTTCCATTTCAGCTTGTTTAGAAGGCTCCCTCTCTCTGCACATTCTAGACATTCTAAATGCTCTGAGTTCCATTTCAGCTTGTTTAGAAGGCTCCCTCTCTGCACATTCTAGACATTCTAAATGCTCTGAGTTCCATTTCAGCTTGTTTAGAAGGCTCCCTCTCTCTGCACATTCTAGACATTCTAAATGCTCTGAGTTCCATTTCAATACTTGTTGTTTCAATTGTTCCCCAATAAGAAAGGACTGGATTGTTTTTTCCTGGTATTTAGCTTTTAATTTTATTTCTGTGAACAATATGTTGCATTGAGTTGTATGACCCCCACCCCCCCCCCAGGCCTTGTTCGACAGTGTGACTACTGTGAATTGGTTAGGTGAACAATGCTGTGCGTTGTTCATGGACATTGTGTGTGTGTTGTAATGATCTGCTTTGAAATGTTTCACATGGCACGTAAACTCTGCTCAGTAAAATGCTTCCCAGAGTTGAGTGAGTGGGCTAAACTCTCTTTTAGTGGAAAGTCCCCATGCGTACATATTGCCAGTAGTACTTTTCCTGTCGCCCCCCCCCCCCCCCCCACCACCACCTCTCCCACACACACACACACACACACACACACACACACACACACACACTGAACTCTCTGCTATGTTTTGCTATTTTCTGGAACCAAGAAGGAACAGCATAAAACATGTATCTTAACATGTTTTCGTTATTCAAACCTTTCAAACCGGTTTTCCTGCAGACCTACCAGGACATTCAGACCTACCAGGACATTCAGACCTAGTCAGACCTACCATGACATTCAGACCTAGTCAGACCTACCATGACATTCAGACCTAGTCAGACCTACCATGACATTCAGACCTACCATGACATTCAGACCTACCATGACATTCAGACCTACCAGGACATTCAGACCTACCATGACATTCAGACCTAGTCAGACCTACCATGACATTCAGACCTACCATGACATTCAGACCTACCATGACATTCAGACCTACCAGGACATTCAGACCTACCAGGACATTCAGACCTAGTCAGACCTACCATGCTAGGACATTCAGACCTAGTCAGACCTACCATGCTAGGACATTCAGACCTACCAGGACATTCAGCCCTACCAGGACATTCAGACCTAGTCAGACCTACCATGCTAGGACATTCAGACCTACCAGGACATTCAGCCCTACCATGACATTCAGACCTAGTCAGACCTACCATGACATTCAGACCTACCATGACATTCAGACCTACCATGACATTCAGACCTAGTCAGACCTACCATGACATTCAGACCTACCATGACATTCAGACCTACCATGACATTCAGACCTACCAGGACATTCAGACCTACCATGACATTCAGACCTACCAGGACATTCAGACCTACCAGGACATTCAGACCTACCAGGACATTCAGACCTAGTCAGACCTACCATGCTAGGACATTCAGACCTAGTCAGCCCTACCATGCTAGGACATTCAGCCCTACCAGGACATTCAGCCCTACCAGGACACTCAGCCCTACCAGGACACTCAGCCCTACCAGGACATTCAGACCTACCAGGACATTCAGACCTAGCAGGACATTCAGACCTAGTCAGACCTACCAGGACAGTCAGACCTAGCAGGACAGTCAGACCTAGCAGGACAGTCAGACCGACCAGGACAGTCAGACCTAGCAGGACAGTCAGACCTAGCAGGACAGTCAGACCTAGCAGGACAGTCAGACCTAGCAGGACAGTCAGACCTACCAGGACAGTCAGACCTACCAGGACAGTCAGACCTACCAGGACAGTCAGACCTAGCAGGACAGTCAGATCTACCAGGACATTCAGACCTACCAGGATATTCAACATTCCTTGCTGTGATTGTGTAGATGCACTGGACATGTCTCTGGAGAAGGTCAGTCTTAGGCAGCGAGGACAGCTATGTTTTAATGTTGGAGATAAACTTCCTCCCCATTTGAGAACAAGATTCTAAATGTTGTCTTCTCTCTCTGTCTCTCTCTCTCTCTGTCTCTCTCTCTCTGTCTCTCTCTCTCTGTCTCTCTCTCTCTGTCTCTCTCTCTCTGTCTCTCTCTCTGTCTCTCTCTCTCTGTCTCTCTCTCTCTGTCTCTCTCTCTCTGTCTCGCTCTCTCTGTCTCGCTCTCTCTGTCTCTCTCTCTCTCTGTCTCTCTCTCTGTCTCTCTCTGTCTCGCTCTCTGTCTCTCTCTCTGTCTCTCTCTCTGTCTCTCTCTCTGTCTCTCTCTCTGTCTCTCTCTCTCTGTCTCTCTCTCTGTCTCGCTCTCTCTGTCTCGCTCTCTCTGTCTCGCTCTCTCTGTCTCGCTCTCTCTGTCTCGCTCTCTATCCTCTCTCTCCATCCAGGTGAGGCAGCCCTGCGAGGTGACCCCAGGATGCACCAGTCCATGTCCCTGTCATCATCTGGCGGCACCAACCATAGTCACCGAACAGGTCCTCCTCCCATCAGCCCTGGCAAGAGGAAGCACAGTCTCAGCACAGGACAGGACCAACAGGACAATGATGACCAAGACTGTGACAACCAACACGTGGCCAAGATGAGCCGGCTGTTTGCTGCACAGCTGTAAGTAAACACAGTGACATATATCTGCCGATGACGCTAGTTTTCTCCTGTAATTCTAGCATCTTACTGGAATGTTACCATCGCTGCAGGAATGTCAACGTTTCCAAAGGTATTCAACTTCATAGGGAGGTGTTTAGCAGATGTTCACTGTTGTCAGAGGGCCCACGTGAGGGCTGTGCCACCAGCCATGAACAGTAGTTAGTTGGAAACATTAGTAATCCTGGATGCCTGAGAGAGATGCCGGGAGGTTGGCATGGCTCATTCCTCATGTTGCATGCCTGTGATTGGAGCACATGGCTGTGGCGCTGGCGGAGGCTGACCATGGCTGTGGCGCTGGCGGAGCCTGACCATGGCTGTGGCGCTGGCGGAGGCTGACCCTGCCCTCCCTATGTTTCTCCTCCCCTGCTTGAGGCTGCTTCTCCTCCCCTACTTGTCCCCTCCTCCTCCCCTGCTTGTCCCCTCCTCCTCCCCTGCTTGTCCCCTCCTCCTCCCCTGCTTGTCGTCTCCTCCTCTGCTTGTCCCCCCCTCCTCCTCTGCTTGTCCCCCCCTCCTCTGCTTGTCCCCCCCTCCTCCTCTGCTTGTCCCCCCCTCCTCCTCTGCTTGTCCCCCCCTCCTCCCCTGCTTGTCGTCTCCTCCTCCCCTGCTTGTCGTCTCCTCCTCCCCTGCTTGTCGTCTCCTCCTCCCCTGCTTGTCGTCTCCTCCTCCCCTGCTTGTCGTCTCCTCTCCTCCCCTGCTTGTCGTCTCCTCTCCTCCCCTGCTTGTCGTCTCCTCTCCTCCCCTGCTTGTCGTCTCCTCTCCTCCCCTGCTTGTCGTCTCCTCTCCTCCCCTGCTTGTCGTCTCTTCTCCTCCCCTGCTTGGCCTCTTCTCCTCCCCTCTTCTCCTCCCCCCTCCCCTCTTTCCCCTGCTTGGCTCTTCTCCTCCCCTCTTCTCCTCCCCCCTCCCCTCGCTCCCCTGCTTGGCCTCTTCTCCTCCCCTCCCATCTCTCTGCCTTTGTGGAGATCAGGAGAAACTCTGTAAATAGGAGTGGCTGTATTGATGATAGATAGACAGTAAGGCTGAGGCAGCAGACCTCAACGTGGATCAGCACATATGTTTTCATTAATTACGACACTAAGGGATGGTACATTTCATGCTAACATCATGCTTTAATTTGTGTTGGGAGCCCATTATCAGTTTCTAAGTTATAATGTTAGCAAGCTAAATGTCCCTTACCTTGAACTAAGAGCTCTTGGGGGCATCTGAGCTCTTGGGGGCATCTAAGCCCTCGTGGGGCATGTAAGCCCTGACTAATGCCTGACAGGCAGCACTGTCTCCCAGGGTGTGTGACACCCCTAAGACCACAGCCAATCTCATGCAAGCAACACCGCAGCTAGTCTTGTGAGTGAGCTAGTTTTAGTTAGGTAGTCATATTAGCTATCTATCTATGCTGGTTGTTAGCGTGCATCAATGACAGGTGTATAACTGTAAGGGACACTCCTTGTTTTATAGATATTCACATGTACAGAGTGGGTGAGCTCCATTCCTGACAGGCTGATCAGATTCAGTAGACGCCTCAGAGGCTGTTAAATCAGGATGCTGCTGGCTAAAATGCCCTACGAGTGCATTGTGATCACAGGGCTCCTTGATGAGGTGGCTATCAGATCAATGTAGCCACAGGGCTCCTTGATGAGGTGGCTATCAGATCAATGTAGCCACAGGGCTCCCTGATGAGGTGGCTATCAGATCAATGTAGCCTCAGGGCTCCTTGATGAGGTGGTTATCAGATCAATGTAGCCACAGGGCTCCCTGATGAGGTGGCTATCAGATCAATGTAGCCACAGGGCTCCCTGATGAGGTGGCTATCAGATCAATGTAGCCACAGGGCTCCTTGATGAGGTGGTTATCAGATTAATGTAGCCACAGGGCTCCTTGATGAGGTGGTTATCAGATCAATGTAGCCACAGGGCTCCCTGATGAGGTGGCTATCAGATCAATGTAGCCACAGGGCTCCCTGATGAGGTGGCTATCAGATCAATGTAGCCACAGGGCTCCCTGATGAGGTGGCTATCCTACATCTGAACAAATGAATGTGTGACGTGTGGTACTTTTGGACAACCTTTGTTATATAGTGAGAAGTCGTGATCTTCAAATAACAAAAGTAATTTTTATTTTTGTATTTTTACGTACCATGGTGTTAGGCAGAGCAGAACCCCGTTGATGTGAATCATCCTCTTCCTTCCGCTTCCTGTAGTCCTGGATCAGCGCCTAGTGCTTGTTAACAGCCTGGTAATCTTGGGCGGGATCCTGATTTTCTCATACCGGGATTTGCGGTAATACCGGCAGAGCACACAAGGGGGTGCTAAAAACATAAGAATTCAACAACAACAAAAATACACAAACTAATAGCTAAATGTTAAATCACATAGACCCTCTTAATTAAATGCTAATGAGTGAAAACCAACTAATTACAATAACAGAGACTCATTAGTCGATATAGAATGCTACTGATTGGCCAGCTCGCTTTTCAAACAAACACGTGACTGGCTCAACTTTTCTACAATACTTGTTCATTATTTAAAATGATTAAGATTATTTACAAATATTAAAATGTATTGGAAAAACTAAAAATAACATTTTCACGGTATTGGAATAACCATTCCCGTGGCTTTTTCCAAATACCCCGCTATATGGTATACCGCCTACGACCTGGGAATGTGTTAAATAGGAGCCCTCCATAAGACAGGCTGTTGCCATAACAGGCGGTTGCCAAACCAGGCGGTTGCCATACCAGGCGGTGTTGCAGCCAGTCCAGCGGCAACATTTACATAATTTTTGGAACTGTTTAAGGATCTGAGGGCCCATGCCAAATCTTTTCAGCCTCCTGAGGGTGAATAGGTGTTGTCGTGCCCTCTCCATGACTGTGTTGGTGTGTTTGGACCATGTGAGATCCTTTAGGGAGTTGGACATCGACCCCCTCCACTACAGCCCCGTTGGTGCTCGTCCCTCTGTTTCCTGTAGTCCAGGATCAGCTCATTTGTCTTGCTAATGTTGATTGAGAGGTTGTTGTCCTGGCACCACACTGTCAGGTCACTGACCTCCTTATAGGTTGTGTCGTCGTCATTGGTGATCAGGCCTACCGCCGTCTTGTTCTGGCGTAATGATGGTGTTTGAGTGGTGCGCGGCCGCACAGTCGTGGGTGAACAGGACGCACAGGAGGGGACTAAGCACGCACCCCTGAGGGGCCACACGCGTTGAGGGTCTACGTGGCAGATGTGTTGCTACCTACCCTCACCACCTGGGGGCGTCCCGTCAGGAAGTCCAGGATACAGTTACAGAGGGAGGTGTTCAGTCCCAGGGTCCTTAGCTCAGTGATGAGCTTGGATGGCACTGTGGTGTTGAACGCTGAGCTGTAGTCAATGGACAGCATTCTCACGTAGGTGTTCCTTTTGTCCAAGTGGGAAAGGGTAGTGTGGAGTACAATAGAGATTGCGTCATCTGGATATTTTGGGGAGGTGTGCAAATTGGGTCCAGGGTGTCTGGGATGATGGTGTTGATGTGAGCCATGACCGGCCTTTCAAAGCATTTAGTGGCTGCAGATGTGAGTGCTATACGAGTTATCTTGGTGTTCTTGGGCACAGGGACTATGGTGGTCTGCTTGAAACATGTTGGTATTACAGACTGAGTCGGGACGGGTTGAAAATCTCAGTGACGAGACTTGCCATCTGATCAGTGCATGCTCGTAGTACGCGTGCTGGTAATCTCTGGCCCCGCGGTCTTGTTAATGTTAACATGTTTAAAGGTCTTACTCACATTAGCTACAGAGAGTGAGATCACAGTCGTCCGGAACAGCTGGTGCTCTCACGCTTGGTTCAGTGTTGATTTCCTCGAAGCGAGCATAGAAGGCATTTAGCTCATCTGCTGGGCTTGCGCCACTAGACAGCTCGCGGCTCGGTTTCCCAATGTAATCCGTGATAGTTTGCAAGCCCTGCCACATCTGACGAGCGTCAGAGCTGGTGTAGTAGGATGTGATCTTAGTCCTGTATTGATGCTTTGCCTGCTTGATGGCATAGCATAATTATTTTATTAGCGTCCTGGTTAGTGTCCCGTCCTTGGAAGCGGCAGCTCTAGCTCAGTGCGGATGTTGCCTGTAATCCATGGCTTCTGGTTTGGAAATGTACGTACGGTCACTGTGGGGATTGCACTGTCGATGCACTTATTAATGAAACTGGTGACTGATGTGGTAAACTCCTCAATACCATCAGATAAGTCCCGGGAACACATGCCACAGTCTGTGCTCGCAAAACAGTCAGATTTGCCAAATGGAGGGTGAGGGAGAGCTTTGTATGCGTCTCTGTATGTGTGTGGAGTAAAGGTGTGAATGAAACAATGGTGACAGACAGAGGGCAACAATGTTGTATCATGTGTGCCTGTGTGTGTTGACGTGGCAATACCCTGCATCCTTGTATGTGTGTGCGCTGCAACCTGACCCTTCATTCTGGGGCTGGGCTGCACCTAGTTCTCTCTCTCTCTGGTTTCTATTATGGTGTTAGTCAGTCAGGGCAGACCTGGGCCCTCGGGCTTTAGGGGTGAGGGACACAGTAAAACAAGCACCCTTTGTCACAACACCCTGTAACGTGGAAACCAGGGTGATGTTTCCCTCCCTAGACAGTTCAGCAGCAAAACCATGAAAATGTAGACTTGTTGAATTGTAAAACAAACTGCTCTGTGTCGTTGACTGGGGTTCAGACAGGCAGCGGGGGCCATTTTCTCTTTCTCAAAACAAAGAGCCCTTATCCTGTCAGTCAGACGGCTGTGGGCTGGAAGCCTGCTACTTCTACGTCTCTCTCCCTCTGTCATGTTCCCTGCTGCAGTTACTCTCCTGTTAGCTGTCCCTGTCTGTCTGTTTGAGCTCCACGACTACAGCTTTAGCTCCACGACTACAGCTTTAGCTCCACGACTACAGCTTTAGCTCCACGACTACAGCTTTAGCTCCACGACTACAGCTTTAGCTCCACGACTACAGCTTTAGCTCCACGACTACAGATTTAGCGCCACGACTACAGATTTAGCTCCACGACTACAGCTTTAGCTCCACGACTACAGCTCCACAACTACAGCTTTATCACCACGACTACAGCTCCATGACTACAGCTCCACGACTACAGCTCCACGACTACAGCTCCACGACTACAGCTCCACGACTACAGCTCCACGACTACAGCTTTAGCTCCACGACTACAGCTTTAGCTCCACGACTACAGCTCCACGACTACAGCTTTAGCTCCACAACTACAGCTCCACAACTACAGCTTTATCTCCATGACTACAGCTACACGACTACAGCTCCACGACTACAGATTTAGCTACACGACTGCAGCTCCACGACTACAGCTTTAGCTCCACGACTACAGCTTTAGCTCCATGACTACAGCTACACGACTACAGTTTTAGCTCCATGACTACAGCTTTAGCTCCATGACTACAGCTTTAGCTCCACGACTACAGCTCCACAACTACAGCTTCATCTCCATGACTACAGCTACACGACTACAGCTCCACGACTACAGATTTAGCTCCACGACTGCAGCTCCACGACTACAGCTTCAGCTCCACGACTACAGCTTTAGCTCCACGACTACAGCTTTAGCTCCATCACTACAGCTCCACAACTACAGCTTTAGCTCCATGACTACAGCTTTAGCTCCATGACTACAGCTTTAGCTCCACGACTACAGCTCCACGACTACAGATTTAGCTCCATGACTACATGAAACGGAGGGCTGAGTTCACCCCTATCCACATCGACAGGGCTGTAGTGGTGCCGGTCGAGAGCTTCAAGTTCCTCGGTGTCCACATCACTAAGGACCTATCATGGTCCACACACATCAACACAGTGGTGAAGAGGGCACGACAACGCCCCTTCCCCAAGATGCACCAGTCTGGAACTAACAGGACCCTGAACAGCTTCTACCTCCAAGCTATTAGACTGCTAAATAGTTAGTTAAATAGTTAACCAATAGTTAACCTGGAATATTTTCATTGACCCTTTTTGCACCAATCAATGTCCTTGTAACTGTTTATATCTCCTGTTGCCTAGTTACTTTACCCCTACCTATAGGAACATATCTACCTCATGTATGTAGTTCTGTCCTTGTAAATGTTTATCTCTCCTGTTACCTAGTCACTTTACCCCTACCTATAGGAACATATCTACCTCATGTATGTAGTTCTGTCCTTGTAACTGTTTATCTCTCCTGTTGCCTAGTTACTTTACCCCTACCTATAGGAACATATCTACCTCATGTATGTAGTTCTGTCCTTGTAACTGTTTATTATCTCTCTCCTGTGCTGAGTTGTGTAGCAGTGTGCTCGGGTTTGGCTAGATCTCTCTCCTCTCCTGTACTGAGTTGTGTAGCAGTGTGCTCGGGTTTGGCTAGATCTCTCTCCTCTCCTGTGCTGAGTTGTGTAGCAGTGTGCTCGGGTTTGGCTAGATCTCTCTCCTCTCCTGTGCTGAGTTGTGTAGCAGTGTGCTCGGGTTTGGCTAGATCTCTCTCCTCTCCTGTACTGAGTTGTGTAGCAGTGTGCTCGGGTTTGTGGCTAGATATCTCTCTCCTGTGCTGAGTTGTGTAGCAGTGTGCTCGGGTTTGTGGCTAGATCTCTCTCCTGTGCTGAGTTGTGTAGCAGTGTGCTCGGGTTTGTGGCTAGATCTCTCTCCTGTACTGAGTTGTGTAGCAGTGTGCTCGGGCTGTGGCTAGATCTCTCTCCTGTACTGAGTTGTGTAGCAGTGTGCTCGGGTTTGTAGCTAGATCTCTCTCCTGTGCTGAGTTGTGTAGCAGTGTGCTCGGGTTTGTAGCTAGATCTCTCTCCTCTCCTGTGCTGAGTTGTGTAGCAGTGTGCTCGGGTTTGTAGCTAGATCTCTCTCCTCTCCTGTGCTGAGTTGTGTAGCAGTGTGCTCGGGTTTGTAGCTAGATCTCTCTCCTCTCCTGTGCTGAGTTGTGTAGCAGTGTGCTCGGGTTTGTAGCTAGATCTCTCTCCTGTGCTGAGTTGTGTAGCAGTGTGCTCGGGTTTGTAGCTAGATCTCTCTCCTCTCCTGTGCTGAGTTGTGTAGCAGTGTGCTCGGGTTTGTAGCTAGATCTCTCTCCTCTCCTGTGCTGAGTTGTGTAGCAGTGTGCTCGGGTTTGTAGCTAGATCTCTCTCCTCTCCTGTGCTGAGTTGTGTAGCAGTGTGCTCGGGTTAGTAGCTAGATCTCTCTCCTCTCCTGTGCTGAGTTGTGTAGCAGTGTGCTCGGGTTTGTAGCTAGATCTCTCTCCTCTCCTGTGCTGAGTTGTGTAGCAGTGTGCTCGGGTTTGTAGCTAGATCTCTCTCCTGTGCTGAGTTGTGTAGCAGTGTGCTCGGGTTTGTAGCTAGATCTCTCTCCTCTCCTGTGCTGACAGTAGGGAGGCCTGTATTGTAGCTGGAACTGCTGTTGTTGCTGCTGGGGACTCCACTAATACTGTGTTCTCATGACCCCCCAGCCAACTGGACAGTAGAGAGAGAGGGGATGTTATCATGACTCCCCCAGCCAACTGGACAGTAGAGGAGATGTTCTCATGACCCCCCAGCCAACTGGACAGTAGAGAGGGGATGTTCTCATGACCCCCCCCAGCCAACTGGACAGTAGAGAGAGAGGGGATGTTATCATGACTCCCCCAGCCAACTGGACAGTAGAGGAGATGTTCTCATGACTCCCCCAGCCAACTGGACAGTAGAGAGGGGATGTTCTCATGGCTCCCCCAGCCAACTGGACAGTAGAGAGGGGATGTTCTCATGGCCCCCCCAGCCAACTGGACAGTAGAGGAGATGTTCTCTTGACTCCCCCAGCCAACTGGACAGTAGAGGGAGAGGGGATGTTCTCATGACTCCCCCAGCCAACTGGACAGTAGAGGGAGAGGGGATGTTCTCATGACTCCCCCAGCCAACTGGAAAATAGAGAGAGAGGGGATGTCCTCATGACTCCCCCAGCCAACTGGACAGTAGAGAGAGAGGGGATGTTCTCATGACTCCCCCAGCCAACTGGACAGTAGAGAGGGGATGTTCTCATGACTCCTACAGCCAACTGGACAGTAGAGAGAGAGGGGATGTTCTTATGGCTCCCCCAGCCAACTGGACAGTAGAGAGAGAGGGGATGTCCTCATGGTGCCCCCAGCCAACTGGACAGTAGAGAGAGAGGGGATGTTCTCATGACTCCCCCAGTCAACTGGACAGTAGAGAGAGAGGGGATGTTCTCATGGCCCCCCAGCCAACTGAACAATAGGGAGAGAGGAGATGTTCTCATTGTTGTCTTCCTCTCAGACTTCCATCTTCTCCCTGGACCTCCTCAATGTCCACCTGTTGAACCTCAGACTCTGACGCCTCATCTTCACTGTCACTTTCCAACCTGGTTGAGGATGGCTCATTGTCAGGCTCAAAAAGCCTCACATTTTCCAGCGTGGCCACCAATTTTTCAACCCTTGTATTAGTCAGCGTGTTGAGTGTTTTGGTGTGTGTGTTCCCAAACAAGGACCAGTTGCGCTCTGAGGCGGCTGATGTTGGTGGGATTTGGAGGATGATGGATGCAACAGGGGAAAGAGCCTCAGATCCACAAAGTCCCTTCCACCAGGTCTCTGAGGAGATATGTTGGCACGACTGCCATATTGCATCTCCATCCCAAAGCCCTTGCTTGGAAGTGTACTTCGCCAGGCTGCCAAGAACCCTGCCCTCGTCCAGGCCAAGGTGGCGAGACACCGTAGTGATGACACAATCGGCCTTGTTGATCTCTGCACCAGACAGGATGCTCTTGCCAGCGCACTTGGGATCCAACATGTACGTTGTGGCGTGTTTGGGCTTCAGGCAGAAGTCTTCACACTTTTTGATGTGTTTCAGAACTGCAGTTTCCTCTGCTTGGAGCAACAGTGAAGTGGGCAGGGCAGTACGGATTTATTCTCTTACATCTGCAAGCAGAGTCTGAACAACCATTATGTTTGTCTTACTGAAATTTAATTTCATGGCCCAGGTCTGACAGAGTCTGTGCAGAAATCTAGGTGCTGCAGGTCATCAGCAAACTGTAGATATGTGACTTCAGATTCTAGTAGGGTGAGTCCAGGTGGTCTGTCGTACGGTAATTTGGTAAAAACATCCAATTTGACATTTGCTCAGTACATTGTTTTCACTTTGGAAAATGTACGAGTCAGCTGTTAATGATGATAATGCAGAGGCTTTTCCCAGGGTTTTTTTCCCAGAGATTGAGAGGGAGAGAGGGAGGGAGAGAGGGAGAGAGAGAGGGAGGGAGAGAGGGAGAGAGAGAGGGAGAGAGGGAGGGAGGGAGGGAGAGGGGGAGCGAGGGAGGGAGCCAACTGAGGTTGTTGTGGAACTGAATATACACCATTAGCTCTTTATCAGAGCGGGATTGGAAGGTTCCAGAAGACCTTCTAAATACAGTGTAGCTGTTTGGGACCTGCAGAGCCCTGTGGTTTGTATGACGCTGGCAGTATAGCAGGAGCAATGTTCATAACCTGTGGTTCTCCCTCCTCTACTCACCCTGTGTGTGTGTGTTTGTGAGAACCTGTGGTTGTGCCTCCCTCCCTCCAGCCTGATTCTTCCCAGATGTTTCCTGTGAGACTGCAAGGTCACACACACACACACACACACACACACACACACACACACACACACACACAGAGAGAGAGAGAGAGGCTCCACTTACTCAGTGAGTTGAAGCAGAAATATAAACCAAACCCAGCCCATCAACAGTTGTGGGGTTTATTCTCAAACAAACGACACTGAAACACAATGGTGAGAAAAAGCTCTGGGGTTTTATTGCTCTCTAGGCCATTTTCACACACAAGACGACACCCTCTTTGCTTCTGAATAAAGTATCCTGGCTTAACTAACATTTTGTTCTCTTATGAAGTGCAGTCCAACCCTATATCTGTCAACAAGAGACGGTTTACAACAATTTAACAGTCATCTGTGAGTGAATAAACAGGAACTTGTAAAAATAAATCACTTTGCTGTTCTAAGAGAAGTGTGATGAATAACCATAGAACCATAGAACTACAAAGACCAGTGGACTTTCAGGGTTTTCTCAGACTCTCTGGAAAGTAGTTAGTGTAACTAAAGTACACAAAAAGTATACAAAGCTACGTAGTCACATCAACGTATGGGTTAGTATTCTGTCACGTTTAACTTATGGGTTAGTATTCTGTCACGTTAACGTATGGGTTAGTATTCTGTCACATTAACGTATGGGTTAGTATTCTGTCACATTAACGTATGGGTTAGTATTCTGTCACATTAACGTATGGGTTAGTATTCTGTCACATTAACGTATGGGTTAGTATTCTGTCACATTAACGTATGGGTTAGTATTCTGTCACGTTTAACGTATGGGTTAGTATTCTGTCACATTAACGTATGGGTTAGTATTCTGTCACGTTAACGTATGGGTTAGTATTCTGTCACATTAACGTATGGGTTAGTATTCTGTCACATTAACGTATGGGTTAGTATTCTGTCACATTAACGTATGGGTTAGTATTCTGTCACATTAACGTATGGGTTAGTATTCTGTCACATTAACGTATGGGTTAGTATTCTGTCACATTAACGTATGGGTTAGTATTCTGTCACATTAACGTATGGGTTAGTATTCTGTCACATTAACGTATGGGTTAGTATTCTGTCACATTAACGTATGGGTTAGTATTCTGTCACATTAACGTATGGGTTAGTATTCTGTCACATTAACGTATGGGTTAGTATTCTGTCACATTAACGTATGGGTTAGTATTCTGTCACGTTAACGTATGGGTTAGTATTCTGTCACATTAACGTATGGGTTAGTATTCTGTCACGTTAACGTATGGGTTAGTATTCTGTCACATTAACGTATGGGTTAGTATTCTGTCACATTAACTTATGGGTTAGTATTCTGTCACATTAACGTATGGGTTAGTATTCTGTCACATTAACGTATGGGTTAGTATTCTGTCACATTAACGTATGGGTTAGTATTCTGTCACGTTTAACTTATGGGTTAGTATTCTGTCACATTAACGTATGGGTTAGTATTCTGTCACATTAACTTATGGGTTAGTATTCTGTCACATTAACGTATGGGTTAGTATTCTGTCACGTTAACGTATGGGTTAGTATTCTGTCACATTAACTTATGGGTTAGTATTCTGTCACATTAACGTATGGGTTAGTATTCTGTCACGTTTAACTTATGGGTTAGTATTCTGTCACATTAACGTATGGGTTAGTATTCTGTCACATTAACTTATGGGTTAGTATTCTGTCACGTTAACACATGGGTTAGTATTCTGTCACGTTAACGTATGGGTTAGTATTCTGTCACATTAACGTATGGGTTAGTATTCTGTCACATTAACTTATGGGTTAGTATTCTGTCACGTTTAACTTATGGGTTAGTATTCTGTCACGTTTAACTTATGGGTTAGTATTCTGTCACGTTAACGTATGGGTTAGTATTCTGTCACATTAACGTATGGGTTAGTATTCTGTCACATTAACGTATGGGTTAGTATTCTGTCACATTAACGTATGGGTTAGTATTCTGTCACATTAACACATGGGTTAGTATTCTGTCACATTAACGTATGGGTTAGTATTCTGTCACATTAACGTATGGGTTAGTATTCTGTCACGTTTAACACATGGGTTAGTATTCTGTCACATTAACGTATGGGTTAGTATTCTGTCACATTAACGTATGGGTTAGTATTCTGTCACGTTAACACATGGGTTAGTATTCTGTCACGTTTAACTTATGGGTTAGTATTCTGTCACATTAACGTATGGGTTAGTATTCTGTCACATTAACGTATGGGTTAGTATTCTGTCACATTAACGTATGGGTTAGTATTCTGTCACATTAACGTATGGGTTAGTATTCTGTCACATTAACACATGGGTTAGTATTCTGTCACATTAACGTATGGGTTAGTATTCTGTCACATTAACGTATGGGTTAGTATTCTGTCACGTTAACACATGGGTTAGTATTCTGTCACGTTTAACTTATGGGTTAGTATTCTGTCACATTAACGTATGGGTTAGTATTCTGTCACATTAACGTATGGGTTAGTATTCTGTCACATTAACGTATGGGTTAGTATTCTGTCACATTAACGTATGGGTTAGTATTCTGTCACATTAACGTATGGGTTAGTATTCTGTCACGTTTAACGTATGGGTTAGTATTCTGTCACGTTAACGTATGGGTTAGTATTCTGTCACATTAACGTATGGGTTAGTATTCTGTCACGTTAACGTATGGGTTAGTATTCTGTCACATTAACGTATGGGTTAGTATTCTGTCACATTAACGTATGGGTTAGTATTCTGTCACGTTTAACACATGGGTTAGTATTCTGTCACGTTAACGTATGGGTTAGTATTCTGTCACATTAACGTATGGGTTAGTATTCTGTCACATTAACGTATGGGTTAGTATTCTGTCACGTTAACGTATGGGTTAGTATTCTGTCACATTAACGTATGGGTTAGTATTCTGTCACGTTTAACACATGGGTTAGTATTCTGTCACGTTAACGTATGGGTTAGTATTCTGTCACATTAACGTATGGGTTAGTATTCTGTCACGTTTAACACATGGGTTAGTATTCTGTCACGTTAACGTATGGGTTAGTATTCTGTCACATTAACGTATGGGTTAGTATTCTGTCACGTTAACATATGGGTTAGTATTCTGTCACGTTAACACATGGGTTAGTATTCTGTCACGTTAACACATGGGTTAGTATTTTGTCTCAGCAACTTATGGGTTAGTATTTTGTCTCAGCAACATATGGGTTAGTATTCTGTCTTGGCATTGTTCATTAACATATGGGTTAATATTCTGTCTCAGCAACATATGGGTTAGTATTCTGTCTCAGCATTGTTCATTAACAAATGGGTTAGTATTCTGTCACGTTAAGGTATGGGTTAGTATTCTGTCTCAGCGTTGTTCATTAACATATGGGTTGGTATTCTCTCAGCGTTGTTCATTAACATATGGGTTAGTATTCTGTCTCAGCATTGTTCATTAACATATGGGTTAGTATTCTGTCTCAGCATTGTTCATTAACATATGGGTTAGTATTCTGTCTCAGCATTGTTCATTAACATATGGGTTAGTATTCTGTCTCAGCATTGTTCATTAACATATGGGTTAGTATTCTGTCTCAGCATTGTTCATTAACGTATGGGTTAGTATTCTGTCTCAACATTGTTCATTAACATATGGGTTAGTATTCTGTCTCAGCATTGTTCATTAACATATGGGTTAGTATTCTGTCTCAGCATTGTTCATTAACATATGGGTTAGTATTCTGTCTCAGCATTGTTCATTAACATATGGGTTATTATTCTGTCTCAGCAACGTTCATTAACATATGGGTTAGTATTCTGTCTCAGCATTGTTCATTAACATATGGGTTATTATTCTGTCTCAGCAACGTTCATTAACATATGGGTTAGTATTCTGTCTCAGCAACGTTCATTAACATATGGGTTAGTATTCTGTCTCAGCATTGTTCATTAACATATGGGTTATTATTCTGTCTCAGCAACGTTCATTAACATATGGGTTAGTATTCTGTCTCAGCAACGTATGGGTTAGTATTCTGTCTCAGCATTGTTCATTAACATATGGGTTAGTATTCTGTCTCAGCAACGTATGGGTTAGTATTCTGTCTCAACATTGTTCATTAACCTATGGGTTAGTATTCTGTCACGGCATTATTCATTAACATATGGGTTAGTATTCTGTCACGGCATTATTCATTAACATATGGGTTAGTATTCTGTCTCCGCAACGTATGGGTTAGTATTCTGTCTCAACATTGTTCATTAACCTATGGGTTAGTATTCTGTCACGGCATTATTCATTAACATATGGGTTAGTATTCTGTCACGGCATTATTCATTAACATAGGGGTTAGTATTCTGTCTCAGCATTGTTCATTAACATATGGGTTAGTATTCTGTCTCAACATTGTTCATTAACATATGGGTTAGTATTCTGTCTCAACATTGTTCATTAACATAGGGGTTAGTATTCTGTCTCAACATTGTTCATTAACATATGGGTTAGTATTCTGTCACGACATTATTCATTAACATATGGGTTAGTGTTCTGTCTCAGCAACGTATGGGTTATTACTTGAGGTTGACTCGAAGACGGTGACATTAGAACTGCCACAGTAAAACATGGATTAAAGCTGCAGTCTGGGATTTTGTAAAGACACTTAATGGTTGTTTTAAGTCTTGGTGTTTTTCCCAATCGCAGCTGTCGACCGGAGTGTGTTTTTAATGGTCTACCAGAATGTATTTCTTCATAATTTATGTATTGCAGGTTGGTTTTGATTCTGTAATTTAATGGATGCCTGAATAAAAACCTGTGGGTTCTGCCACCACACAACCACTAATAACACCCTGTATCTAATATATAATAATATATAGAACTACACATCATCTTACTGTACCTAGTGACTGACCATACACACAGTGATCTATTAAGATAATATAGACGTTTCATCATTGTACACGATTGTAACAATGTGCAAAGTAGTTGAAGTATGAAAGGGAAAAATAAATATAGGTTGTATTTACAATGTTTGTCTTCCGCTGGGTGACCGTTTCTCATGGCAACGGGCCACATCTTGCTGCTGTGGTAACACACTGCGGTTTTTCACCTATTTTCGCCATATGGGAGTTTATCAATGTTTGATTTGTTTTCAAATTCTTGGGGGAAATATGTCTCTCTAATATGGTCATACATTGGGCAGGAGGTTAGGAAGTGCAGCTCAGTTTCCACCTCATTTTGTGGGCAGTGAGCACATAGCCTGTCTTCTCTTGAGAGCCATGTCTGCCTACGGCGGCCTTTCTCAATAGCAAGGCTATGCTCACTGAGTCTGTACATAGTCAAAGCTTTCCTTAATTTTGGGTCAGTCACGGTGGTCAGGTATTCTGCCGCTGTGTACTCTCTGTTTAGGGCCAAATAGCATTCAGGTCTTCTCCGTTTTTTTGTTAATTCTTTCCAATGTGTCAAATAGTTATGTTTTTGCTTTCTCATAATTGGGTTGGGTCTAAATGTGTTGCTGTCCAGGGGCACTGTTGGGTCTGTTTGTGTTTGTGAACAGAGTCTCAGAACCAGATGGCTGAGGGGACTCTTCTCTAGGCTCATCTCTCTGTAGGTGAGGGCTCCGTGGGGTCTGTTTGTGTTTGTGAACAGAGTCTCAGAACCAGATGGCTGACGGGACTCTTCTCTAGGTTCATCTCTCTGTAGGTGAGGGCTCTGTGGGGTCTGTTTTGTGTATGTTAACAGAGTCTCAGAACCAGATGGCTGAGGGGACTCTTCTCTAGGCTCATCTCTCTCTCTCTCTACGTGAGGGATTTGTTGTGTAATGTGTGGGCATCACTTCCTTTTTTTTAGATGTTTGTAAAATTGAACAGCTCTTTTCTGGATGTAAATAACTAGCGGCTATCGTCCTAATTCTGCTGTGTATTGTTTGGGGTTTTGCGTTGTACACACAGTATATTTTTACAGAATTCCGCGTGCAGACTCTCAATTGTGCATTTGCCCCATTTTGTAGATTCTTAGTTGGTGAGTCGACCCCAGACCTCACAACAACCGAGGGAAATGGGTTCGATAACGGATGGGAAGTATTTTAAACCAGATCCTAAATGGGATGTTGAGTGTTATGTTCATTTTGATGGCATAGAAAGCCCTTCTTGCCTTGTTTCTCAGGTCGTTCACATGAAGTTACCTGTGGTGTTGATGTTTAGGCCAAAGTAGGTGTAATTCTTTGTGTGCTCTAGGGCAACGGTGTCTAGATAGAATTTGTATTTGTGGTCCTGGCGACTGGACCTTTTTTGGAACACCATTATTTTTGGTCTTACTGAGATTTACTGTCAGGGACCAGGTCTGACAGAATCTGTGCAGAAGATCTAGGTGCTGCTGAAGGCCCTCCTTGGTTGGGGACAGAAGCACCAGATCATCAGCAAACAGTAGATATTTGACTTCAGATTCTAGTAGCGTAAGGCCGGGTGCTGCAGGCTGTTCTAGTGCCAATTCGTTGATATATATATGTTGAAGAGGGTGGGGCTCAAGCTGCATCCCTGTCTCACCCCACAGACCCAAGGATGGAAATGTGTTTTTATTGCTCATTTTACCTGCGCACTTGGTGTTTGTTTTACTTTGTCATATGCTAAACCCCCAAAACCGCTTTCCATCCATTTGTATAGCATACCCACCCTCGTGCCATTTGTATAGCATACCCACCCTCGTGCCATTTGTATAGCATACCCTCATGCCAATCAAACGTGTTTATTTATTTTTTTATAAGGATGTGCATGGTGTATACGTGGTCTGTAGTACAGTCTTTTTTTCCCCCCTCTCTTTCTGAAATTAAGTTAAGATAAACTTCTTACTATTCCCGCTGAGGTGCAGTAGGTTTTTGTCTCCAAGCAGTGAACGGTTTAGTAGGAAACAGTTCTAGTGAAAATAATACTACAACTTGCCTAGATTAGATCCTGTGTTTTCCCTCCCTCCCTTCCCCAGACAGCGCCTTGCCAAGTTTGGGAGGCCCCAGCCAGTCTTTCTAGTGGGAGGATGCTGGGTTGGATTTTTGACAATGATTAAAGTTGGACTAGCCACCCCCAAAAACCTCCCAGCCTTCCCCTATACCCCAGCCAGCCACAGCTCTCCCTGTCCACACCCCCATTCACAACCCTCTTTAATCAAAACAAATGCAGCTTCAGGTTTTCACATGATGTTGATTTTAAATACTTCTAACACTTTTCTGTAAAGGTTGGAGTGAAGGGGGGGAGGGGGACGTGATGTCTCCCCTCTTCTGTGGTCTGCTGCTTCAGCTTGCTGGGTGAAGTTGAAGAGCTCAGGGAGAAACCGAGACAGAACATGTTGAGACTCCTCTCTCTAGGGAACACTAATAACATGGAGGGGGTAATCCAGACAGAGGAAGCATGCTCGGGAGGTGTACTGAGGGAGGAGGCTGAGAGTGTAGCCCAGTTTACTACTCGTAGAAATACCCTGGAAACTACAGAAAGTAGGAGAGAGCAGGGGACAGGAAGGAAACACTGTAGTTAATTTTCTCATTGCTAGAGTCACATCTACCTCTCTCTCTCTCGCTCTCTCTCTCTACACCCCCCCTCTCTCTACACCCCCCCCCCTCTCTCTCTCTCTCTCTCTCTCTATACCCCTCTCTCTCTCTATACCCCTCTCTCTCTCTATACCCCTCTCTCTCTATACCCCTCTCTCTCTATACCCCTCTCTCTCTATACCCCTCTCTCTCTACACCCCGCTCTCTCTCTCTACACCCCGCTCTCTCTCTCTACACCCCGCTCTCTCTCTCTACACCCCCTATCTCTCTCTACACCCCCTATCTCTCTCTACACCCCCTATCTCTCTCTACACCCCCTCTCTCTCTACACCCCCTCTCTCTCTCTACACCCCCTCTCTCTATATATCTCTCTCTATATATCTCTCTCTATATATCTCTCTCTACACCCCGCTCTCTCTCTCTACACCCCCTATCTCTCTCTACACCCCCTCTCTCTCTCTACACCCCCTCTCTCTCTCTACACCCCCTCTCTCTCTCTACACCCCCTCTCTCTATATATCTCTCTCTCTATATATCTCTCTATATATCTCTCTCTCCACCCCCCCCTCTCTCTCTCTCTCTCTCTGCACCCCTCTCTCTCTCTACACCCTCTCTCGATATCTCTCTCTCTACACCCCTCTCTCTCTCTCTACACCCCTCTCTCTCTCTCTCTCTACACCCCCCTCTCTCTCTACACCCCTCTCTCTCTATATCTCTCTCTCTCTACATCTCTCTCTCTACACCCCTCTCTCTCTATATCTCTCTCTCTATCTCTCTCTCTCTCTATATATCTCTCTCTCTATATATATTTCTCTCTCTCTCTCTACACCCCCCCTCTCTCTCTCTCTCTGCACCCCTCTCTCTCTCTCTCTGCACCCCCCTCTCTCTCTCTACACCCCCCTCTCTCTACACCCCCCTCTCTCTCTCCCCCTCTCTTTACACCCCCTCTCTACACCCTCTCTCTACACCCCCTCTCTACACCCCCTCCTCTCTCTACACCCCCTCCTCTCTCTACACCTCTCTCTCTACACCCCTCCTCTCTCTACACCCCTCCTCTCTCTACACCCCTCCTCTCTCTACACCCCTCCTCTCTCTACACCCCTCCTCTCTCTACACCCCTCCTCTCTCTACACCCCCTCTCTCTACACCTCTCTCTCTACACCCCTCCTCTCTCTACACCCCTCCTCTCTCTACACCCCTCCTCTCTCTACACCCCCTCCTCTCTCTACACCCCTCCTCTCTCTACACCCCCTCCTCTCTCTCTCTGCACCCCTCTCTCTCGATATCTCTCTCTCTCTATGCCCCTCTCTCTCTATATCTCTCTCTCTCTATGCCCCTCTCTCTCTATATCTCTCTCTCTATATCTCTCTCTCTATATCTCTCTCTCTATATCTCTCTCTCTATATATCTCTCTCTCTATATCTCTCTCTCTATATCTCTCTCTCTATATATCTCTCTCTCTATATATCTCTCTCTCTATATATCTCTCTCTCTACACCCCTCCTCTCTCTCTCTACACCCCTCCTTTCTCTCTCTACACCTCCCCCTTTCTCTCTCTACACCTCCCCCTTTCTCTCTCTCCACATCTCTCTCTACACCTCTCTCTCTCTCTCTCCACATCTCTCTCTACACCCTCCCCACCCTCAGCCGACCAGATTTGTCATGTTGGTAAATGAAGACGTTGGCTGGGGGGCACATGGTAGATGTAACAGTGGACTGACTGCAGATGTTTTTCTCAATACTCTAGTGTCCTAGTTCTGTAGTTGCCTTGTGGAAGAATAGACCTGCTAACGGATCTGTTGTAACATGTATCAATAGGGCTCATTGTTTACAATGTAAACAGTGTTTCCCCTTGTATTGTTGTGGTGTTGTTCTGAAATATAGCTGAACTGGTGTGTTTTAAAGCAGGGGTTCTCCAACCTCTCCTCGGGGGGAACCCCCAGGCTTCAAAAGCACTGTATTAAAGTAGTGTTGAACATGACCTTGACCTGGTGCAGTATGGGAGTGGTTTCATTATAATTATATATATTTTTAATGAAACCTTTATTTAACTAGGCAAGTCAGTTAAGAACAAATTATAATTCTCATTAACGTGACGACTCCCTGTAACGTGACGACTCCCTGTAACGTGACGACTCCCTGTAACGTGACGACTCCCTGTAACGTGACGACTCCCTGTAACGTGACGACTCCCTGTAACGTGACGACTCCCTGTAACGTGACGACTCCCTGTAACGTGACGACTCCCTGTAACGTGACGACTCCCTGTAACGTGACGACTCCCTGTAACGTGACGACTCCCTGTAACGTGACGACTCCCTGTAACGTGACGACTCCCTGTAACGTGACGACTCCCTGTAACGTGACGACTCCCTGTAACGTGACGACTCCCTGTAACGTGCCGACGACTCCCTGTAACGTGCCGACGACTCCCTGTAACGTGCCGACGACTCCCTGTAACGTGCCGACGACTCCCTGTAACGTGCCGACGACTCCCTGTAACGTGCCGACGACTCCCTGTAACGTGCCGACGACTCCCTGTAACGTGCCGACGACTCCCTGTAACGTGCCGACGACTCCCTGTAACGTGCCGACGACTCCCTGTAACGTGCCGACGACTCCCTGTAACGTGCCGACGACTCCCTGTAACGTGCCGACGACTCCCTGTAACGTGCCGACGACTCCCTGTAACGTGCCGACGACTCCCTGTAACGTGCCGACGACTCCCTGTAACGTGCCGACGACTCCCTGTAACGTGCCGACGACTCCCTGTAACGTGCCGACGACTCCCTGTAACGTGCCGACGACTCCCTGTAACGTGCCGACGACTCCCTGTAACGTGCCGACGACTCCCTGTAACGTGCCGACGACTCCCTGTAACGTGCCGACGACTCCCTGTAACGTGCCGACGACTCCCTGTAACGTGCCGACGACTCCCTGTAACGTGCCGACGACTCCCTGTAACGTGCCGACGACTCCCTGTAACGTGCCGACGACTCCCTGTAACGTGCCGACGACTCCCTGTAACGTGCCGACGACTCCCTGTAACGTGCCGACGACTCCCTGTAACGTGCCGACGACTCGCTGTAACGTGGCGACTCGCTGTAACGTGACGACTCGCTGTAACGTGACGACTCCCTGTAACGTGACTTTCAATGCAGCAGAAATGTTTTGGTACCCTTCCCCAGATCTGTGCCTCGACACAATCCTGTCTCGGAGCTCTACGGACAATTCCTTTGACCTCATGGCTTGGTTTTTGCTCTGACATGCACTGTCAACTGTGGGACCTTATATAGACAGGTGTGGGACCTTATATAGACAGGTGTGGGACCTTATATAGACAGGTGTGGGACCTTATATAGACAGGTGTGGGACCTTATATAGACAGGTGTGGGACCTTATATAGACAGCTGTGGGACAGCAAATATTTCTAACAGTTTCTGCTTTGTCGCTATGAGGTATTGTGTGTACATAGATTAGACTGAGTTACAGTTCAAACAGCACCAGCCAATAGTCTGGAGACACCTATCTACTCATTCCAGGGTTTTTCTTTATTTTTACTCTTTTCTACAATGTAGAATAACAGTGAAGACATCAAAACTATGAAATAACACACATGGAATCATGTAGTAACCAACAAAGTAAATAGATTTTAGATTATTTAAAGTAGCCACCCTTTGCCTTGATGACAGCTTTGCAGACTCTTTGAATTCTCTCAACCAGCTTCATGAGGAATGTTTTGCCAACAGTCTTGAAGGAGTTCCCACATATGCTGAGCACTTGTTGGCTGCTTTTCCTTCACTCTGCGGTCCAACTCATCCCAAACCATCCTATTTGTTCAGTGTACGTACACTGTGTACAAAACATTAGCAACACCTGCTTTTTCCATGACAGACTTACCAAATGAATCCAGGTGAAAGCTATGATTCCTTATTGATGTCACCTGTTAAATCCACTTCAATCAGTGTAGATGAAGGGGAGGAGACAGGTTAAAGGATTTTTAAGCCTTCAGACAATTTAGACATGGGTTGTGTATGTGTGCCATTCAGAGGGTGAATGGGGAAGTCGAAATATTTAAGTGACTACCTGGTGTCCATAGCTGTGCTGCTGTGAACTGACATCCATGGCCCTCCCCCTCTCCTCCTTCTTGTTCTCCTTCTCCTCGTACAATCTCCTCTTGTTCTCCTGGGTCCTCTTTCACCAGGCACCAAACAGAAGAAAACACTCAAACAGGGAGGGGGGGACTACCTGAGCTCGTTCAATAAGAAGTGTAGAAATGTTTTTCGTTGCCCTATTGAATTACCTTTGTTCTCTGTCTGTCTTAGAGGGGTTGGAATAAAACAAGACAAGTTTCCAATAAAAGGTATCTTCTCCTACTCTCTACAGAGGCAACTATCGTAGTTCCAAGGACCGAAGGGACCGCAGCCGTAGCCCCATAGAGAGAGCCGCCGCCCCCTCCATGGGTCTCCATGGCAACCACCACCTGTACACCCCCCACCGCCACATGCCCTGCCTGGCCATGGACCAGCCTCTCGCCCTGACTAAAAACAACATGGACGCCGCCCGCACCCTCGCCATCTCGCCCACCGTCAGTCCTGTGGAACGCCAGCAGGTAGAGAGAGAGAGACAGTCTTTCAAAGTTCAGAGCATTCAGGTAAAACGTTGTCTTCAAACCACATGCAAAAGGCCTAAACGTGTGTGTGTGTGTGTGTGTGTGTGTGTGTGTGTGTTTTTAGAATCGTCCGTCAGTGATAACGTGCGCTCCGGCCAACAACCGTAACTGTAACCTGCCTAACAACGGTTGTTCCAACAACCTGCCTAACAACGGCTGTTCCAACAACTACAGCAGGAGACCAGCCAGCAACTGTAAGTACTATACCATGATATATATTATACACATTATATGTACATGTATGCTGTAAGTAGCATACTACTTTAATATTATAACATACTACTACCAGTACAGAACCACAAGATCTTGCCGACAGGTCGCCTCGCTTCGAGTCCTTAGGAAACTCTGCAGTGTTTAGTTTTTTTAAAAGTATTATTTCTTACATTGTGAAATCTTAACATACAGCCGGGAAGAACTACAGGATATAAGAGCGACGTCAACTTGCCAACATTACGACCAGAAATACGTCTTTCCCGAAGCGGATCCTTTGTTCGGACCTCCAGCCCGGACAGTGGATCTAATCCCAGAAGCCGACCCAAAACAACGGTGATGCAGAAGAGGCAGACTGAGCGGCCTCTTGGTCAGGCTCCGTAGACGTGCACACCGCCCACCGCTTCCGAGTATACTACTCGCCAATGTCCAGTCTCTGGTCAACAAAGTAGACGAAACATGGTTCTTTCGGGATATGTTGTCGGAATCGGTTCAGCCACCGAGCTTCTCCGTGCATCGCGCCGACAGAGATGAACACCTCTCTGGGAAGAGGAAGGGCGGGGGTGTATGCCTCAGGATTAACGACTCATGGTGTAATTATAATAACGTACAGGAACACAAGTCCTGCTGCTCACCAGACCTAGAATTCCTTACAATCAAATGTCGGCCATATTATCTCCCGAGAGAATTCTCGTTGGTTATCATCACAGCTGTGTACATTCCCCATGAAGCAGACACCATGACGGCCCTCAAGGAACTTCACTGGACTCTATGTAAACTGGAAACCACATATCCTGAAGCTGCATTTATTGTAGCTGGGGATTTTAACTAAGTAAATTTGAGAACAAGGCTACCTAAATTCTATCAGCATATTGATTGCAGCACTCGCGCGGGCACTACACTCGACCACTGCTACTCTAACTTCCACGATGCATATAAGGCCCTCCCTTTGGGCAAATCCGACCACGACTCCATCTTGCTCCCACTGTCTTTATAGGCAGAAACTCAAACCGGTTGTATCCGTGACTAGAACCATTCGACACTGGTCTGACCAATAAGAATCCGCTCTTTTTAAGATTGTTTTGATCACGCAGACTGGGATATGTTCCGGTCAGCCTCGGAGAATAACATCGATCTATACGCTGACTCAGTGAGTGAGTTTATACGGAAATGCATTGGAGATGATATACCCACTGTGACTATTAAAAACTACCAGAAACTGTGGATGGAAAAACTGAAAGTGCGAACCGCCGCATTTCACCATGGAAAGAGGTCTGGGAATATGGCCGACTATAAATAGTGTAGTTATTCCCTCCGTAAGGCAATCAAACAAGCGAAATGTCGGTATAGGGACAAAGTGGAGTTGCAATTCAATGCAAGACGTATGTGGCAGGATCTACAGGAAATAACGGACTACAAAAAGAAAACCAGCCACGTTACGGACACTGACGTCTCGCCTCCAGACAAACTAAACACCATCTTTGCCTGCTTTGAGGATTATACAGTGCCACCGTTGTGGCCCGCTAACAAGGATTGCGGCCCCTCCCCTCCTTCTCTGTAGCTGACATGAGTAAGACATTTAAACGTGTTCACCCTCGCAAGGCTGCTGGCCCAGACAGCATCCCTAGCCGTGTCCTCAGAGCATGCGCAAACCAGCTGGCTGGTGTGTTTACGGACATTGACAGTCGTCAATCTCTCCCTATCCCAGTCTGCTGTCCCCACATGCTTCAAGATGTCCACCATTGTTCCTGTTCCCAAGAATGGCCACTATTTACATTGTTTTTGTTCACTGCTGCTAATCACTGTCTATGTCTAGTCACTTTACCCCTACCTACAAATTACCGGTACCCCCTGTATATAGCCTTGTTATTGTTATGTAATTTTGTTACTTTTAATTACATTTTTTAGTGAGAAAATATGTTCTTCTTTCTATTTCTTGAACTGCATTGTTGGTTAAGGGCTTGTGAGGAAATGTTTCACGGTAAAGTCAACACCTGTTGTTTTCGGCGCATGTGACAAATACAATCTGATTTTAAATGAAAGGACTCATCATAGATATAACCGGTTTTAGCATGGACATTACCGTCGAGGGCTTCCACCATTTTAAAGTAGTCAACTGGGTGGGGATTCAAATGTGTTGGGAACGATCGGCCAATGATCAGAGAGCAGAGAGAGTCTTCTTCAAAGCGGGTTGCCCATGGCAACGGCTTTAAGCTATATCACCGCCATCTAGTGGCCACAAGAGTTAGTTCAGGACTCCAGCACAGCAGGTGGCAGTAAAATCACCAATGTAAGCTTTTATGCTTTTTTTTTTAAAACACAAAGGAAGAAGGAAATTGACTACTTTTAAAATGGATATAGTCTCAATGAAGCTACCTTGGCTGTCCGATGCCATAATGACACAGATCCAAAGATGAGACCTCTATTTAAGTCTTAAGGCTCTATCCGTTTGTCCAGGGGGGAAAAAAAAACACCAGATTGGACTGTTCCACGGCCAGCCGTTATGAAACAGGTCTCTCTTGACAGTAGGCTGGTTTACCATGTTCTGTCTGCCGGGTCAATACATGTATAGTCCTGTAGCTGTAGTAGATTTAATGAACCGGTGTCTGTGTCGTTTGCTTCTTCCTCCTCTCTCCTCACACAAAAGTGAAATGTCCTCTCCTCTTCTCTTCCAGCCAACACGGCGTGTGTTGACCCGGTGATCGAGGAGCATTTCCGTCGCAGCCTGGGGAGGAACTACAAGCAGCCGGAACCCGTCACTAACTCTGTGTCCATCACCGGCTCTGTGGACGACCATTTCACCAAGGCCTTAGGAGAAACCTGGCTGCAGATCAAAGCCAAAGGAAGCTCCTCCTCCTCCCCTGACTCCTCCCCCAACAGTCACATGGTCAACCACAACCACTCCCCTTCGGTTGTGTCCTGAAGGGGAGGAGCTTGAGTAGGCCAATCAGAGCCAGTTATACCCCGCCCTGTTCACTGTAACCACAGGGCTGGTTGAACCGCTACTGGGAGGGTATTGTTTGTTTTGCTCCAGCCCTACACTAACGCCATCTAACACACCTGGAGCAAAAGATACGGAGGAGTAACTGATTTTAGATCAGGGTCGTATTCGCTTCCTTTTCTGTTGTTTAATTAGCTATAATGTGCACAAATGCATACGACCCTGCTTTATAACAGGGCTGGAGTAAAACCCTGCATCCTCCAGTAGCTCTCTGGCCTTGGTCCCTGGTAATGACTACCCTGAATGATTTTGGCCCCACAGAGAGCTGTGTTAATAGCTAGCTATATAGCCGTGTACATAGAGGATAGAGGGGGCGTTTCCTTTTTGGCATTTAGTTGGATTGTATTATTTGGTTGAAGTAGGTTTGTGTTATTGGATGCCCAAAAAACGTTGACAACAAAAGTGTTTGTTTCTATGGAGAAGCAGCTCAACCAACCACATGCCTTCGTTACCAAAGAGAACTCGGATGCAAATCTGTCACCCCATTTAACAAAGAAAAGAAAAAGCCATTATTTTATTTCCCTTTTCCATCTCTCTAGCACCCCACTGTAAAGTATCGTCTCCCGTCCTCTACCCTCCTCTTCTCTAGCACCCCACTGTAAAGTATCGTCTCCCGTCCTCTACCCTCCTCTTCTCTAGCACCCCACTGTAAAGTATCGTCTCCCGTCCTCTACCCTCCTCTTCTCTAGCACCCCACTGTAAAGTATCGTCTCCCGTCCTCTACCCTCCTCTTCTCTAGCACCCCACTGTAAAGTATCGTCTCCCGTCCTCTACCCTCCTCCTCTCTAGCACCCCACTGTAAAGTATCGTCTCCCGTCCTCTACCCTCCTCTTCTCTAGCACCCCACTGTAAAGTATCGTCTCCCGTCCTCTACCCTCCTCTTCTCTAGCACCCCACTGTAAAGTATCGTCTCCCGTCCTCTACCCTCCTCTTCTCTAGCACCCCACTGTAAAGTATCGTCTCCCGTCCTCTACCCTCCTCTTCTCTAGCACCCCACTGTAAAGTATCGTCTCCCGTCCTCTACCCTCCTCTTCTCTAGCACCCCACTGTAAAGTATCGTCTCCCGTCCTCTACCCTCCTCCTCTCTAGCACCCCACTGTAAAGTATCGTCTCCCGTCCTCTACCCTCCTCTTCTCTAGCACCCCACTGTAAAGTATCGTCTCCCGTCCTCTACCCTCCTCCTCTCTAGCACCCCACTGTAAAGTATCGTCTCCCGTCCTCTACCCTCCTCTTCTCTAGCACCCCACTGTAAAGTATCGTCTCCCGTCCTCTACCCTCCTCTTCTCTAGCACCCCACTGTAAAGTATCGTCTCCCGTCCTCTACCCTCCTCCTCTCTAGCACCCCACTGTAAAGTATCGTCTCCCGTCCTCTACCCTCCTCCTCTCTAGCACCCCACTGTAAAGTATCGTCTCCCGTCCTCTACCCTCCTCCTCTCTAGCACCCCACTGTAAAGTATCGTCTCCCGTCCTCTACCCTCCTCTTCTCTAGCACCCCACTGTAAAGTATCGTCTCCCGTCCTCTACCCTCCTCCTCTCTAGCACCCCACTGTAAAGTATCGTCTCCCGTCCTCTACCCTCCTCCTCTCTAGCACCCCACTGTAAAGTATCGTCTCCCGTCCTCTACCCTCCTCCTCTCTAGCACCCCACTGTAAAGTATCGTCTCCCGTCCTCTACCCTCCTCTTCTCTAGCACCCCACTGTAAAGTATCGTCTCCCGTCCTCTACCCTCCTCTTCTCTAGCACCCCACTGTAAAGTATCGTCTCCCGTCCTCTACCCTCCTCTTCTCTAGCACCCCACTGTAAAGTATCGTCTCCCGTCCTCTACCCTCCTCTTCTCTAGCACCCCACTGTAAAGTATCGTCTCCCGTCCTCTACCCTCCTCTTCTCTAGCACCCCACTGTAAAGTATCGTCTCCCGTCCTCTACCCTCCTCTTCTCTAGCACCCCACTGTAAAGTATCGTCTCCCGTCCTCTACCCTCCTCTTCTCTAGCACCCCACTGTAAAGTATCGTCTCCCGTCCTCTACCCTCCTCCTCTCTAGCACCCCACTGTAAAGTATCGTCTCCCGTCCTCTACCCTCCTCCTCTCTAGCACCCCACTGTAAAGTATCATCTCCCGTCCTCTACCCTCCTCTTCTCTAGCACCCCACTGTAAAGTATCGTCTCCCGTCCTCTACCCTCCTCCTCTCTAGCACCCCACTGTAAAGTATCGTCTCCCGTCCTCTACCCTCCTCCTCTCTAGCACCCCACTGTAAAGTATCATCTCCCGTCCTCTACCCTCCTCTTCTCTAGCACCCCACTGTAAAGTATCGTCTCCCGTCCTCTACCCTCCTCCTCTCTAGCACCCCACTGTAAAGTATTGTCTCCCGTCCTCTACCCTCCTCTTCTCTAGCACCCCACTGTAAAGTATTGTCTCCCGTCCTCTACCCTCCTCCTCTCTAGCACCCCACTGTAAAGTATCGTCTCCCGTCCTCTACCCTCCTCTTCTCTAGCACCCCACTGTAAAGTATCGTCTCCCGTCCTCTACCCTCCTCCTCTCCTCCTCTCTCCTCTACCCTCTTCTCTCCTCTCCTCCCATCTCCTCTCCTCCCATCTCCTCTTCTCTCCTCTACACTCCTCCTCTCCTCTCCTCCCACCTCTACCCTTCTCCCCTGTCCTCACATCTCCTCTTCTCTCCTCTACCCTCCTCCTCTCCTCCCACCTCTACCCTTCTCCCCTGTCCTCCCATCTCCTCTTCTCTCCTCTACCCTCCTCCTCTCCTCTCCTCCCACCTCTACCCTCCTCTCCTCTCCTCCCACCTCTACCCTCCTCCCATCTCCTCTTCTCTCCTCTACCCTCCTCTACCCTCCTCTCTTCTCTCCTCTCCTCCCATCTCCTCTTCTCTCCTCTCCTCTACCCTCCTCCTCTCCTCCCACCTCTACCCTCCTCCCATCTCCTGTTCTCTCCTCTACCCTCCTCCTCTACCCTCCTCCCACCTCTACCCTCCTCCCACCTCTCATCTCTTCCTCTCTCCTCTACCCTCCTCCTCTCCTCTCCTCCCACCTCTACCCTCCTCCCATCTCCTCTTCTCTTCCCCCCTCTTCTCTCCTCCCATTTTCTCTCCTCTCCTCCCATCTCCTCTACCCTCCTCTTCTCTCCTCTACCCTCCTCTCCTCTACCCTCTTCTCTCCTCTACCCTCCTCTCATCTCCTCTTCTCTCCTCTTCTCTCCTCTACCCTCCTCTCATCTCCTCTTCTCTCCTCTACCCTCCTCTCATCTCCTCTTCTCTCCTCTACCCTCCTCTCATCTCCTCTTCTCACCTCCTCTCTCTCCCCCCTTTTGTCCAGTCCAGTATGTCAGTTATATGTGTACTTGAAAAGACAGGGCCGACTGATTTGCACTAATGTTGAGGGACCTGGGGTTGCATATCAACCTCACGATGGAGACGCTACACTCTACATGCTGATAACATACTCTATAACAATCTTTTATAAGTTTAGAGATTCGGTTCTGTGACGTTGCATCATGTGGTCAAAACAACCTTTTCTTTCTGGGGCGGAGATGAGAGATGGCGGAGCATCTTTCTCTATTCTAACAACCGGTCTGTTCTTTTTTTAGTTTCTATTCCTCATGGGGCATTTTGTTGAATTAGGTACCATTTCGGATGCAACCAATGAGAGAGCTGTCTCTCTCTCTCTGCAGTGTGGTTGGTAGGTAGATTTGGGCTCTATGGTTTAGAATAGAGAGCTCTCTCTCTCTTTCTGCAGTGTGGTTGGTAGGTAGATTTGGGCTCTATGGTTTAGAATAGAGAGCTCTCTCTCTCTCTGCAGTGTGGTTGGTAGGTAGATTTGGGCTCTATGGTTTAGAATAGAGAGCTCTCTCTCTCTCTGCAGTGTGGTTGGTAGGTCGATTTGGGCTCTATGGGTTGAAGGTTAGAACAAATAACCGTACAGAATAAGACATGTTTTGTTGTTAAATAGCTGGTATCTGTTCATGTTAATTAGGCATTTCAATCTTAATACTAGAATTTCTTCTAGATGTATTTGTGTTCAGGAATAGTCGTATGTTTCACTTACTGCTGGTACAGTTGTACTCCATGTTTTATTATTTAGGTATCTTCAGTCATATTCTCTCTGGGAGCAGCCAGCTAGCGACACAGAGGACAGCCTTCTATACTGCTCTATCCGATCAGTTGGGAGTATAATCTGCAACGTTAACGTGACGTCTCTATAACGTTAACGTGACGTCTCTATAACGTGACGTCTCTATAACGTGACGTCTCTACAACGTTAACGTGACGTCTCTATAACGTTAACGTGACGTCTCTACAACGTTAACGTGCCGTCTCTACAACGTTAACGTGCCGTCCCTACAACGTTAACGTGACGTCTCTACAACGTTAACGTGACGTCTCTACAACGTTAACGTGACGTCTCTACAACGTTAACGTGACGTCTCTACAACGTTAACGTGACGTCTCTACAACGTTAACGTGACGTCTCTACAACGTTAACGTGACGTCTCTACAACGTGACGTCTCTATAACGTTAACATGACGTCTCTATAACGTTAACGTGACGTCTCTACAACGTGACGTCTCTATAACGTTAACATGACGTCTCTATAACGTTAACGTGACGTCTCTACAACGTTAACACGACGTCTCTATAACGTTAAGCGTCTCTCTAACATTAACATGACGTCTCTACAACGTTAACGTGACGTCTCTACAACGTTAACGCGACGTCTCTACAACGTTAACGTGCCGTCTCTACAACGTTAACGTGCCGTCTCTACAACGTTAACGTGACGTCTATATAACGTTAAACGTCTCTCTAACATTAACATGACGTTTCTACAACGTTAACGTGACGTCGGTATAACGTCTCTGTAACATTAACATGACGTTTCTATAACGTTATTAATAGTCCCTGGTACAGGATGCGACAGCGTTTTATTGTTGTTGTTCAGGACTGAATAAGAGAAAGGAATGAAACAACCAGCCAGAGAGATGGACCCAGACTCAACCACACGCTGATCATGATTCTGTTGAGAAAGTTTATTTTATTTCGTATTTTCGATGTTGTTTCTTCTTCTCTGATGAACAACTATGTTGTGTAGCGGTAGTTAGCGCTAGGTAGCGGTAGTTAGCGCTAGGTAGCGGTAGTTAGCGCTAGGTAGCTGTAGTTAGCGCTAGGTAGCTGTAGTTAGCGCTAGGTAGCTGTAGTTAGCGGTAGTTAGCGCTAGGTAGCGCTAGGTAGCTGTAGTTAGCGCTAGGTAGCTGTAGTTAGCGCTAGGTAGCTGTAGTTAGTGCTAGGTAGCTGTAGTTAGCGCTAGGTAGCTGTAGTTAGCGCTAGGTAGCTGTAGTTAGCGGTAGGTAGCTGTAGTTAGCGGTAGGTAGCGGTAGTTAGCGGTAGGTAGCGGTAGGTAGCTGTAGTTAGTTGTAGTTAGCGTTAGCTAGCAGTAGATAGGCTGCGGCTGGTTGTGAAACTGACTTGTTTTAATAACTCCTTTACTTCCTGTACCAAGGCAACAGACATTCCTTCCTGTAGGAAATCTAGTACAGGTGTTTCATTCTTCTCAGTATAGCTACTAACTTATTAACGGAAAGGTGGTGATTAGGGTTGTGAAATTCCAGAAAATGTTTCCAAAATTCCCAGATTTCCCGGAAATTCCGGTTGGAAGATTCTGGAAAATCCAGGGATCCTCCAACCAACTAGAATTTCTGGGGGTGCTAGAACATGATAAAGCTCGAAGGGTTCAGGAGGCACTGTCCATCTTAACGCTTTAAAACCCTTCAGACATGTCCTTACATTCCATCATCCCAACTCGTATCCTTTGGACATTTTAGCATATTTACATTTGACTAAAGCTACACTTCCTAAATGCCACCCTATGTCCTAGGCAGTGCCCTACGTTTGACCAGCCCTTCATCTCCTCAGAGGAAGACGAGCAAGAGGAAGACGTTTGACAATATTCTCTTTTGGTGCTTTTCTCAAACGTGTCCGTCCAAAAGTAGTGCACTGTGTAGGGAATAGGGAACCATTTGGGATGGAGCTGAAAACATTTTCTCTGAGAGCCGGGATCCAGCTGCCAGTCAGCTGTTGTTGTTATTGTTGTTGTTGTTGTTATTATTATTATTATTGACTTTTAATGTTTAATGAGTTTAGATGTAAAGAAACTCTTCTAATCTATAGTAGTTCATAACAGATGAATCGGTCTGTACTTTCTGTAAATGTTACGAGAAAACGTTTTATTTAGGCCATTGTGGTGAAATGAACTGTCATTTTTAATGCATGAACACAGAGGGAAGGGGACACTAGTGTCCTGAAGTCATTTATCCTAAAACACATTTCATTACTGTCACTAGGTAGTAAGTAGTAGGGTTGCTAATTTCTAATACCTTTTCCTAAAATACCCAGGTTTTCAACAACAAAAATATCCCGGTTGGAAGGATTCACAGGATCAGGAGGGGAAAAACAGAAAATGTGTGAATCCTCCAAACAGAATCTGGGCGTTTTTGGGAAAGTTAATTGAATTTTGGAGTCTCTCACTTGTTCTGCTTCGGGCAACACAATTCCCTACACGGCTGTAGGAAAATCACTTCATGACAAGTCTTTTTTTATATAGGTAACTAACTATAAGACCATCATTACGCTGTGCGTAACGAAATGTACAGAGAAGATAAAACTCATAGGTATTTTTGGAGGATCAATGAATTTGTTAATGACATGTAGCTATTTAATTTCCCTTTTTTTTTTGTCCAATCATGCATTTTATAACTTTTTGTTTTTGGTGTAAAAAAAAAAAATGTTTTTTTTTATAAAATTTTTTTAAAGTTTTTTTTTTTAGATGTTTTTATTTTTATTTTTAAAAGGTTAAAGTGCAGGAACACAGTAATTATATGAAAACACTGCAATGATGATAGCCACTTGTGTATTATGATGATAGCCACTTGTGTATTTTGATGATAGCCACTTGTGTATTTTGGCAGTTATAATGTTACATAAAGGCTACTCAGCAGACACTCTACAAAGACATAACGGTTATGTCCCAACAATCACCGGATTCCCTATATAAGGAATTGTGTCATTTGTAACCAATCCTCTTTATTTCAACCATTTGCCTCTTGAGACAATTGAACAAAAAAATATATCGTTGTCATCCATCTTGTTTGACTTCTTTTTGTGATCCAGTAATAACAGGTGTATAGCCAGATGGTCATCCAACCAGTTTGGGATAAAGATGCCACTGTATTAGCTATGTTATTTAATGGAAGATCCCAGGAAGACTGGCTGTGTGCTTCCACATCAGTGATATGCATCCAAAATGGCCCCGTTTCCCTGTATATTGTACTAGTCAACAGCAGATACAAAGGGAATTAGGTACCATTTCAAGATGCAACCAATGAGACACTAAATATTCAAGTTCCTTCACTTGGAAGCTGCACCAACATTGCAGTATTCTGTATTCTACTGTCCACGCTGTTAGTAAATCTGTGTTAAACCTTCATTTTTTTGTGGCCTTGTTCCTCCAACTAAAAAGGTTTTGGCAGGCCACCTTTTTTTTTGTACTTAAGTAGTATTGCTGAACAATAAACTGCTCTTAAACCTCAAGTTGTGTCTCGGTCTGATCACTTATGCTATTTGGTTATAATACTCTTTCTGGTCACTTTGTTATTGGCTATTACTGTTTATTACCGAGTCTGAGTCGGTCCCTAGGGTTCAATAATTACTGTTTATTACCGAGTCTGAGTCGGTCCCTAGCGTTCAATAATTACTGTTTATTACCTAGTCTGAGTCGGTCCCTAGTGTTCAATAATTACTGTTTATTACCTAGTCTGAGTCGGTCCCTAGTGGAGTTTGCCCTTGGCTATCCGTAAAATAAAATGTCTGGTTTGCTTAATATCAGGAATTTGAGGTGATTTACATTTTTTACATAAGAATATTTCAAATTAAATACTTTTGAACTTCAGTATTTTACTGGGTGACTTTCACTTTTACTTGAGTCATTTTCTATTAAAGTATCTTTACATTTACATAAGTATGACAATTGGCTACATCAGATTTATTAAATTTTTTGAGATATACACTCACCAGCCAGTTTATTAGGTACACCCATCTAGGACCGGGGTCAGACCCCCCTTTTGCCTCCAGAACAGACTGAATTGGTCCTTTACTCTGCCATCAGCATGACGCACAGGTCGGTCCAGGCGATGTTTTTCCACTCCTCCATTATCCAGTGTTGGTGATGGCGTTGCCCACTGGAGCAGCTTCCTGTTCTTACCTGATAGGAGTGGAACCTGGTGTGGTCATCAGCTGCAATAGCCAATCAGTAACCGGGATATCGACGAGTTGTGAGTTCCATGATGTCGTTCTGCACACGGCTGTTGTACTGTGCCGTTATTTGTTACGGAATGCCTCGATGCCTGTCCGCCTGCTTTAGATAGGGAGTCCGGTGGCCGTGACTCGCTATCTGCAGGAACGGTATATATAACTGGCCGGTATATGTACTATAAGAGCCTTCAGAAATTATTCACACCCCTTCACTTTTCCACATTTTGTGTTACAGCCTGAATTCAAAATGTATTAAATATAGATGTATTTCTTTTTTACAGTGAAATATCTCATTTACATGAGTATTTACACCCCTGAGTCAATAGAATCCCCTTTGGCAGCGATTACAAGCTGTGAGTCTTTCTGGGTACATCTCTAAAGCCTTGTTCACACTGAAGGCTTTCAAATGTTCAAATCAGTTGTATTTTTCTAGTCCGTTTTGTAATACTGACTGTCCCAACCAAGTTACAACCAAGTCAGATCCGTGTGTTCAGACAGCAGTCATTTGCTGACAAGGCTACGCTAGTTGTCATAGTAACGACGTGGTGGTAGCGCTTCCTTTATCACTCAGACGTTATGAAGCAAGCTGAGGTGACAACAATTCCTGTCATGGACGTTTCCCGGTTGCTTTAAAGGTTCAAAATCATAGTGTGACAACACTTTGAAAACCTCCAAAAAAGGACAAGATGATTCAACTTTCAAAATGGGAGTTAGTTTGTAAACAAGTACCGAGCTAGTTAGTTACCTCATGTTCTTGTCAAACTGTCAACAGAGTAGCTAGCAAGCAACAAGATATGCCGAATAACAGCCTAAAAACCACTTGGGGGGGCTGTTCAGACTGCCGGAAAAAGAACAGATTCAAATCAGATATGCAAATAAATAGGATTTGAGTCACTTCAAACTGCCAATGTGAACACGGCTTAAGGGCTTTCCACACCTGGATTGTAACATAATTGAACATTCTTTTTAATGTTCAAGCTCTGTCAAGTTGGTTTTCGATCAAATGCTAGAAGCCATTTTCAGGTCTTTGCAGTAGATTTTCAAGCCGATTCAAGTCAAAACTGTAACTTGGCCACTCTGGAACATTCAACGTCGCCTTGGCAACCCCGGTGTAGATTTGACCTTGTGTTTTATGTTGTTGTCCTGTTGAAAGGTGAATTCATCTCCCCGTGTCTGTTGAAAAGCAGACTGAAACAGGTTTTCCTCTAGGATTTAGCTCTGTTATGTTTATTTTTTTATCCTAAACAACTCCCTAGTCCTTGCTGATGACAAGTAAACCCATAACATGATGCAGCCTCCACCATGCTTGATAATGTGATGTTGTGTTAGATTTGCCCCAAACATACTGCTTTGTACTCAGGACAAAAAGGTTTTTTTAAATTGCCACATTTGTTGCAGTATTACTTTAGTGCCTTGTTGCAAACAGGATGCATGTTTTGGAAAATGTTTATTCATACAGATGTCCTCCTTTTCACTCATTTAGGTTAGTATTGTGGAGTAACTACAGCGTTGGCCCATCCTCAGTTTTCTCCTGTCACAGACATTAAACTCTTACTGTTTTAAATTCACCATTGACCTCATGGTAAAATCCCTGAGCAGTTTCCTTCCTTTCCGGCAACTGAGTTAGGAATGACCCCTCTATGTTTGTAGTGACTGGGTGTATTGACACATCATCCAAAGTGTAATTAATAACTGCTCAAACGGATATTCAAAATCTACCACTCGGTGCCTTTCTTGGAAAACCTGCCTGGTCTTTGTGGTTGAAATGGACTTGAGGGACCTTACAGATAACTAACTAACTGTATGTGGTAGCCAGTTAATGTTAAACACATTTTTACTTATTTACTCATTATTTTTTTAGCTTTACATTTAAAAATAAATACGTTTGTAAACATTTCTAAAAACATAATTCTACTTTGACATTATGGGATGTGTTGATCAGTGATGAAAACATTCAGGCTGCAACACAACATAATGTGGACAAAGTCAAGGTGTGAAACTTTTCTGAAGGCATTTGGAAAAGTATTCAGACCCCTTTTTTATTTTTCCACATGTTATAGTCACTAACAGAAGTTCCTCCGTGGCGATGGGAGAACCTTCCAGAAGGACAACCATCTCTGCAGCACTCCACCAATCAGGCCTTCGTGGTAGAGTGGCCAGACGGAAGCCTTTTACCGAGGAGTGGCTTCCATGACAGCTTGGAGTTTTCCAAAATGATTTTTATCTTACCTTTATTTCACCAGTTCAGTTGAGAAACAGTTCTCATTTACAACCGCGACTTGGCCAAGAATAAAGTAAAGCAGTGCAACACAAAACAACAACACAGAGTTACACATAAATAAACGTACAAGTCATTCTCTGGTCTGATGAAACCAAGGTTGAACTCTTTGGCCTGAATGCCAAGCGTCACGTCTGGGGGAGACCTGGCACCATCTCTACGGTGAAGCATGGTGGTGGCAGCGTCATGCTGTGGGGATGTTTTTCAGCGACTGGGAGACTAGTCAGGATCGAGGCAAAGATGAACGGAGAGATCCTTGATGAA